>NW_012119265.1:1790355-1801929 GCF_000951035.1 Colobus angolensis palliatus | reverse complement strand
AGTCAACCATCTTCTGCGTTGATCGTGCTGGGAGCTGCAGACTGGAGCTGTTCGTATTCCGACATCTTCGAGCACCTCACTTTTTTTTTTTTTTTTTTTTCAGCCCAAGTATAATGAGACTGCATGACTAACACAGCAAGGTAGTGGAAGATCCAGGATCAACCAGGTCTCCCAACATGGTCCTCAGTCCTTTTCAGAGCACCAGTCAACCACCCTAATTTGATGATTCTAAACATAATCCACTTTCCTTTGTATGCAATAGATGATGGAGGAATCTGAATTAAGAAGAAATAATTGGACGCCACATTGGAAGGATATGCTAGAATCCTGATGTGGTTTGTCTGTGTCCCCACTCAAATTTCATCTGGAATTGTAACTCCCATAATTCCCATGTGTTGTAGGAGGGACCAGGTGGGAGATAATTGAATCCTGGGGGCAGTTTCCCCCATACTGTTGTCATGGTAGTGAATAAGTCCAGATCTGATGATTTGATGAGGGGTTTCCCCTTTTGCTCGACTCTCTTCCCTCTTGCCTGCCACCATGTAAGATTGTGCCTTTCACCTTCCACCACGATTGTGAGGCCTCCTCAGTCATGTGGAACTGCAAGTCCATTAAACTTCTTTTTCTTTATAAATTACCCCATCTCAGGTATGTCTTTATCAGCAGCATTGAAAACGGACTAATATGAATCCCAAGCTGTATCCCACAGCAACTGAAAGCCTTATTACAACAAAGTTGTCTTCTAACATTGTCTCACACTGTCTCACACCTAGGGGCCTTACCAGCTTAAAGCCACCTCCTGGAGAGGGCTTTCTAGTCAATCCATCAAACTCTCTGTCTCATCACTTTAGTTCTCTGCATTTATAATTGTTTTCTGGTGTGCTCTTGTGTTCCTCCACCAAAATGCAAGCTCCATGAGAATAGAGACCCTATCTGTACTGCTCATTTCCTATTGCCCAGAACAGTGCCTCAAACTTAGAGTATACTCAATAAATATGTGCTGAATAAAGTGCCGGTTGCTTTATAACAGAAGTAAATGCAGTAGAGCAGGCTATCATCACTTACATTTCTGCCTTGGAATTTTTGCTCCAGCAGATTTTCAGCAGCATGAATTTAACCAACAAGAAGTTCTTCCTATTTCTCATATTATCTAAATTGATAATATTAATAAAATATTTCATTTTGCTTTCTTCTATATTTATAAGAGAAAATACACTTCTGTTCTTGGTAAAAAAAAAAGTTATCTTTGACATTTAACCTGACATATGTACTAATTGTATCAATTTTTCAAATATTTGGAAAACAAAAATTTGTCTAGCACTCAGAGAATAGATTGCTTCTTTGCCAGTTCCTTCCAGGCTTTAATGTATCCAGACACTCTACTCACTATTTTACCAGAAGTCCTTTCTCAAAATGTTCCTCTTTAAAAGTTTTCAGGAACACCTCAATGCTCTTTAGTGTAGAAAGCTATTTTTAAAATAGCAGGGAAGAGGGAGCTAAACAAAACAAAACAGAATGAAAAGCTTGAAACATCTTGCCTATTTGACTTATCCACTGGTGCTGTTAAAACAATGGCTTTTTAATCTTGTTTATCGTAGGATAGACACACTAAATGATCCCTATACACTAAATAGTCTTCACAAGGAATTAAGAGTTTTCTGTAAAAATAACTGCATCTAGTTAATCTGGATCTTTAAAATTCTATGCAGAGCAGAGACTTCTGAAACAAACTAGCTAAATACTTCTTGTCGAATACGGTAATGGATAGTGCTGGGATGCAAGAGAGAAAGGATGAAGTTCTACTGGCACCTTTTCTTTTCAAGTGGCCCCAAACCTTAAAGCCTGCATTTCATTTGGGAAAATCTTTTGCTAAAACCACTTCCCATATGCAACCCATCTGGAGGACTATAATCTAGTCTTGCCTGCAGCAAACCAACAGTAATGATGCTTGCCTTTCATCACAGATCCCTGAGCACTAGACAAACATTAATTAATGCCCCCAACACACCTGTGAGGTAGGAAGTATTATTATCCCTGGCTCACAGATGAGGAAATCCAGACACCAAGAGGTTAAATGGCTTGCCTTAGGCCACAGAGTGAGCTAACAACAACAGCAAACTTTCCACTAACCTTGGCCCTCTGTATAGGCTTGAGCTCTGAGAAATTTTGAGAACCATTGCTACATGAGGTAGGCTACAATCAACTTATTTGTCTTTTTCACAGGGAGGTTGGACTCTACTCCAGAACATAAATGAACTCAGGACCCAAAGGTCTTAAAAATGTGGAAACAGGAACAGAATCTGGAATATTTATATCTTCCAGAGCCCTTCCCAAAGTATCCTTTAATTGTCATCTCTGCTGACACCCAGACTTCAGGTAGCACTTATTGAGCTCCTATTATGTGCCTGGTACTGCAATTTCAGTACTTGTTCCCATGACTTTCCAGAGAACCAAGTATGACTCCAGTAAAACAACTGTTGCAAAGTTTGGGTCAAGTGGAAATTAGAAACTATTGTAACCAAGAACGGTTTCTTTCTCTTCCCTAAAGGTTGGCACAAGGGGTATAAAAATTACCAAGAGAATTCCAATGGTGAATAATCATGTGATCATTGCACACCAGGACGCTTTCCAGCTAAAGTTGCAAAATCATGCAGCCCACCCATCTTTTAAATAGCCCAAGAGTTCTACCAACAGGCACAGTCCTAGTTCTATTAATAACAAATAATAATAACTGTTCTTGATTGATTTTTTCTATGTTGCAGACTTTACATAAAAGTATCACATTACTTGGGGGAAGGATTCCCTATTTAATAAATGGTGCTGGGAAAACTGGCTAGCCATAAGTAGAAAGCTGAAACTGGATCCTTTCCTTACTCCTTATATGAAGATTAATTCAAGATGGATTAGAGACTTAAATGTTAGACCTAATACCATAAAAACCCTAGAAGAAAATCTAGGTAGTACCTTTCAGGACATAGGCATGGGCAAGGACTTCATGTCTAAAACACCAAAAACAACGGCAGCAAAAGCCAAAATTGACAAATGGGATATGATTAAACTAAAGAGCTTCTGCACAGCAAAAGAAACTACCATCAGAGTGAACAGGCAACCTACAGAATGGGAGAAAATTTTTGCAATCCACTCATCTGACAAAGGGCTAATATCCAGAATCTACAAAGAACTCAAACAAATATACAAGAAAAAAACAAACAACCCCATCAAAAAGTGGGGAAAGGATATGAACAGACATTTCTCAAATGAAGACATTCATACAGCCAACAGACACATGAAAAAATGCTCATCATCACTCGCCATCAGAGAAATGCAAATCAAAACCACAATGAGATACCATCTCACACCAGTTAGAATGGCAATCATTAAAAAATCAGGAAACAACAGGTGTTGGAGAGGATGTGGAGAAATAGGAACACTTTTACACTGTTGGTGGGATTGTAAACTAGTTCAACCATTATGGAAAATAGTATGGCAATTCCTCAAGGATCTAGAACTAGATGTACCATATGACCCAGCCATCCCACTACTGGGTATATACCCAAAGGACTATAAATTATTCTACTACAAAGATACATGCACACGTATGTTTATTGCGGCACTATTCACAATAGCAAAGACTTGGAATCAACCCAAATGTCCATCTGTGACAGACTGGATTAAGAAAATGTGGCACATATACACCATGGAATACTATGCAGCCATAAAAAAGGATGAGTTTGCGTCCTTTGTAGGGACATGGATGCAGCTGGAAACCATCATTCTTAGCAAACTATCACAAGAAGAGAAAACCAAACACCGCATGTTCTCACTCATAGGTGGGAACTGAACAATGAGATCACTTGGACTCGGGAAGGGGAACATCACACACTGGGGCCTATCATGGGGAGGGGGAGGGGGGAGGGATTGCACTGGGGAGTTATACCTGATATAAATGATGAATTGATGGGTGCTGACGAGTTGATGGGTGCAGCACACCAACATGGCACAAGTATACATATGTAACAAACCTGCACATTATGCACATGTACCCTAGAACTTAAAGTATAATAATAAAAAAAAAAAGTATCACATTACTATTTGCAACAATCCTCAAATAAGTTGTTAGTATTTTTCTCTTATTTTTACAAACAGAAATAAGGTTCAACTTGTTAGATAACTTGCTGGAAAATGGCAGAGCCAGAATTTAAAACCAAGTGTGACTACAAAGTCCATACTCTTTTCATATTTTACTACTTCTTTTCTGAGGATAATTGAGAATTCTTAACTACCTCTCTTTATTTTTATTATTTTTTTTTGGATATCCCTTTACTCTGTTAGCACCTTCTATGAAGGCCTTTGACTAGCAGCCAGACATCTGTAGCATGAGAGGGAACATAGTTGTCAGACTGTCCTAGGGAAATCTCTTCTCCCCACTGGCTTTCTCAGTAGTTTACAACAGAGCCGCATTTTGAACCTTCAGACCTTGCTAATCAAGCCCTGAGAGTACTATCTCTTGATTCTGTTACATCAACAATCCAATTTGAAGTAGAGCTTCTTATTCAAGAAGCACTGTGACCATTTCCATGCCCTGGGTTTCATATCTAGTTTTGAGCCCCTAATTTCAACCTGACCTCAAGCTTTTATGTAGCAACTAGTTCATATCTCCATTCGCTCATGCATCACTTAGGCTGCAAGGACAGATCAGTCAAGCCAAACTGACAATAAAAATAATTTACTTGTTGACTAAGGGAGTAGATCAGCAGTAACATGGGCTTCAGGTATGGTTTGATCAGAACCCTGGCTCTGCTTCTCTCAGATTTATTCTCCTTTGTATGTCAAATTTTTCCTTAGACTGATTCTTCTCCAATTGAAAGCTAGATGTCAGTAGCAATTCCATTTCCAGCTTCCTTGTTCATTTCCAAAACACAGTGAAGAGGGATAGCAGGAAGGAGACTGTCTTAGTGGGCACTCGAATGCTTTCTGAAGAAAAGAATAATAATAATGCATTTGTTCACTAATTTGAAAGAGTGTATGACAATAACTATGCCATTTACTGAATGCTTACTATGTTGTAGATATAATACTAACCACATTATATTACCTTAACACACATAAGCACATGATGACCCTACACAAAGGAGCTGTTATCACCTACATTTTGTTGAAACCAAAGCACAGAGAAGTTTACAAATTACCAAGAATGACGCAGCTAGTAAGTGGTAGAGTCAGGAGTTGACCATGAGTCTGGATCACACCAAAACTCTCAATGCCCACAAAGGGAACAGAAATTTTCCAGGTGTATCTTAACTGTGGCAACAAAGATAGCCTGCCCTGAGCTACACAGGCAATCCTTGTTTGGATAGGAAAGGAGGGAAGGACAGGCATAAGAAAAACAAGGTAAATTCAGAACTCCATTTTTTGGCCTTTAGAAAATAGAGCCACTCACACAATTTCTCTATTATCTGTCAAGCATTAATCTCTAGAATCCAAGCAGAGACTCAGAGAGACCCCTCTACTGAATAATTAATAAGCCAGAAAATCCACTTGCTCAGAAAATTACAGCATTTGGCACAGCACTGTACACATAGGTATAGTAGGTACAATCTTTAGTAAAGGCTTGCACTTTTTTGGAATGACAGCATTCTTTTCTAAATCTGGAAGCAGTCTTCAAAGGCAAGTTCGCTGATATCCATATAGAAACCAAGATACCTGGCTTCACCTCATCAACTATTGCAAATCTTCTGATTGCAGTCCAAAGTTAGAATATAAGCAGGGTCTGCTTTATTAATGACAGCCCTGGTTCTAAGGGCTGTTAATAGAATAGGTGATAGCAAAAGGTGTTTGTTTTAGCCATTTACAGTTTTACAACTGACTGCAGGGAGACTGGAATAAACAGCCATGCTCATGCTATGCCACCACCTATAGCAGAGTCCAGAAACCTCCACAAACACCTGAAATACATGAAAGAGGTCTTATTATTTAGTAGAAGCAAGGGGATAAGCCTAGGAATCAGTGTGACCCCTAACACAATAGCACAAGGTCAAGAGTCAATTTTGTCAGGGGTGGAGGAGAAACAAAATCTACCACGCATTTCTGAAGGCTTCTGAGGGCTGCTATCAGAGGAACACATCTGTATTTCAGCCTTCCGTGTTTTAAGATCCTAAAATATTCCAGTGTGAAACATTTAAGGTCAATGTAATTGGCACATTCCTCTTGTGGGAGAAAACGGAAACTGTTTTAACCTCCCTTCAATTCTCACTCCATCTAAGAGGCAGCTTTCGTTAGCTGTAACTGGCTTCACCAACCCATTGATCATTTCCAGTATTGTTTCTTTGCTTAAAATGTAGCTGAAATGAAGAAAAACTGTGGACAAATTGAGTATGTTGAGTATGTGCCAAACTCTCAGAATCAGAGCTCCAAACCACATGTAACTACTTAAGTTTAAATTAATTAAAACAAATAAAATTTAAAATTTAGTTCCTTAGTTAAAAAACCCACATTTCAAGTGCTCAGTAGCCATGTGTGACTAGTGGCTTTTCCAGGAATAACCAGGACATAAACATTTCCATCATCATAAAAGTTCTATTGAATAGCACTGGTCTCTATAGCATCAGATAGAAAATTCCACTACTAAAAGGTTAAGGCCATGTATTACAGATACTAACTGCAAAATAATTGCCACCTAATTGTGTTAGTGAATTTGAGTTAAACTTTTCTTTTCTTATATTGAGAATTATCCATGAGCAGGTTATTTAATTCACCTGCAACTTTCCTTTCCTTTTCTATTTTTTTCCTGAGACAGAGTCTCGAACTGTCGCCCAGGCTGGAGTGGAATGGCACAATCTCAGCTCACTGCAACCTCCGCCTCCTGGGTTCACACAATTCTCCTGCCTCAGCGTCCCAAGTAGCCGGGATTACAGGTGCCCAACACCACACCTGGCTAATTTTTAGTATTTTTAGTAGAGACGTGGTTTCACTGTTGGCCAGACTGGCCTCCAACTCCTGACCTCATGATCCGCCCTCCTTGGCCTCCTAAAGTGCTCGGATTATAGGTGTGAGCCACCGCGCCCGGCCTTACCTATAACTTTCTATCAGCAACAGGTAGCTTGAATTAAATTCAGCTGTATGTGACAAAAACACAATAGTGGCTTAAACACACAAAGTTTTCTATCATTTCCAAGTTCCAGAGATGAGCAGTCCAAAGCTGGTACAGTAACTTAATTAGTTCATCATGTAACCAGGATCATGTCCACTTACTGTTGTGTCACCTCTAAGGAATGAACTTCAGTCGCCTGGTCCAAGATGCTGTCTAGAGCTCTAGTCTTTATATCTGCCTTCCAGCCAACTGGAAAGAGAAAGGGGAAGAACTCTAAGCCCTTTCCTGTCAGGATCCTCCTTAAGTTGCAAATGACATTCCTGTTTGCATTCTGTTGTCCAAAAGGTAAACACAAGGTTACTCTTAGCTGCAAGGGAAGCCGGGGAATGTGGTTTTTATTATGACTGCCATACAATTAAGGGTTGTATTACTGTGGAAAGAAAAGAGAATGGCTATGGGAAAGTAACCAGGGGCTTCCGCCACACTAATAGTGTTTAGAAATTGTAAAATAAGAGAGACAAAGCAGTTAAAGAGAAGTAATTTTTCCAATTGCAAACAACACATTCAAAAAGCTTAAGTAAGAATTTTAAATTATTGAGTAAATGAAAATCTCTGAGTTTTGGGGAATTTTCAGTGATCTGTATTTCTTTGGTGGCCACCTTAGTGCTGTGATTTAAGGAAAGTCACTCCATTCCTAAGCCCTCCTTCAGAGTACCCAAAAGTCTTCTTTTCAGTTTTTCACATGGCTTGACACACCATCTACTAGAGATTTATCTCAGTTAAAAAGTCTTTACAAAATGTGAACATTCCTGGGGATGATAAAAATATCTGTTCATTCTCCACTTATTATTAATTAGTCAAATCTAGTTTTTGATCTCCAAAAATAGAAGGATTTGGAGTTGGAGTTCTGTGGGGAATGAGGTGAACAAGAAATAAGTAACTAAAGTTTTGGATTGGGAAGACATGAGAGGAAAAGCATTTCTGGGGTGTTTCTTAGAGTGGACGAGGGTAGCTGAAGAGCAGATTAAGATCATTAGAAATAGGAGAAGAGAAAAGAAGGTTGAGAAGAATGGAGGTGGGGAAGAGGGATTGAAGGGCACAAAGATGGAAGTGAGAGCTGAGAAGGCATCAAGGATGAATTTGACCATCTTGAAACTGTGCTTAGAGTTGACCATGAATGCTACAATATTTATGTGATCTCTTAGCAAAATATGCAAGAATAGAGCTTTTTTTCAATTAAGAAATTAAAAGGCATATAAGAAGTTAAAATGCAGTGCTCATCTAAACTGACAGTGTTTTGTGTACAATCAACAAAAGCAAAAGAAATTGCATTATCTGAACTAAAAAACCTGTCTCTTACTGTTCTGGAAATGTATTAAATTAATTCATCTTAATTTTAATTTAGCTGTCTTTTTAAAAAAATTCTACCTAACAACAATAATAACAATGATGACAGCATTAAACAAGTATACTTTGAGGAAGGCACCATACCAAGGGCTCCACATGTATTATTTCATTTAATAAGCACAGCATCTCTTTGAGGTAGATATTGTTATATGCCTTTTACAGAGAAGGGAACTGATGCTTAGGAAGATTGGGTGACTTGCCTTAGTTGTGGCAGAGCCAGGTTCCAGACCTATAAAGCCAAGCTCCAGATTCCTTGCTCTTAATCCCTATACTGACACTGCCTCCTGACTTGGTGTTTGGTAGAAATAGAAATGATTCACATTTAGATCAAAAGTGACACATAAACAGACTATATAATTTAGACACCTTTCTCCATAAGGCACTCTCCATGTGACTGACATCACTTCTGACTGATTCAAATGTCCATTATGCAGATGACCTGCAACTTACTCCTAAAACCTTCTTCACTGTCTCTCCCTGGCTCCCTGCCTCACGCACCACCCCCCCACCACCCTCACCACCACCTCCAGACAGCAGCCAAGGTGTTTTCTGTCAATTGTGTCACCTAGTGGTCAGAAGGTAGAACTCCTTTATTTGACTTCCCTTTTCTACACCCTATTCTTTATTCCTCTTCAAGGACTTTTTGGCAGAATCTATCTACCTCTATTAAGTCATCACTCAGGGTTCATTCAATTCGCCCTTAATCTTTTTCACTTACATACACTCCTCTCCTTTAACTCCCTTTCTCCTCATCCTCTCTCTTTGAAGGAGGATCTCTCTCCCTTCATCATTTATTTCACTAGCCAAAATGTTAACTCCAATCATCAGAGAATAGTGAGCTCTGAAGTCAGACAGAACTGAATTTTAATTCCAGAGCCATTGCATTAATTGTGAGATGTTGAGCAAATTGTATGGCCTTTCTAAATCTCAGTTTTCAAATCCATAAAATGGAGATAAATTTCCTACTTCAGAGTTCTTATAGGAATGAGAGGACTTAAGAAAAGCCTTAATTATCTAATTGCACATAATCAGTATTTAATGAATATCACTCATTTCCACACCATCATGAGTAATGCATAAAATAATCATGCTGCTGTATCAAGAAAAAGGAAAGCCATATTCTTGGGAACTAAATTTGTTCTACTTAAGAACCAGTGTCTATAATACTTAAAATCTTTTCAATAAGTTCCCATCAAAACCTCCACAAGGGTCCATCTAGTTGCTGATTTTCTCCTTGTTATAAATAGTATTTCTTCTTCATGATAGATAAATCAAACATTTATAAGATAGTCTGGGAATGTAATGTTAAATCAAGCTTAGCCTAAAGCTAAGCCTCCTTACATATTTCAAATTCGGCCTAAAGGTTTTGCTGTACATTGTGAACTATAGTAAGAGGAAGTATAAACCAACTGTAGCCTACACTTGTGCCAATCACCACCTTTTGGCCAATCAACTGTAGTGAACTGTTTGAATGGTGTTCAAATAAGGCAAACGCCAAGCTGCAACCAATTTGGCTGTTTCTGTACCTCACTTCCATTTTCTGTACATCACTTTCCCTTTTCTGTCCATAAATCTTCCTCCCCTACGTAGCTGCGCTGGAGTCTCAGAGCCTACTCTGGCTCAAGAGGCTGCCTGATTCGCGAGTTGTTCATTGCTCAATTAAACTCCTTTAAATTTAATTCTGCTGAAGTTTTTCTTTTATCAGTAACCATCATTTACAAACACTACTTCTATGCAAAAGTGCATTCTAAATTCCAAAGAGCCATCAATTAGGAATGTATTGTAGTTTTGGTTTGAAAATTATGAAAAGCTTTAAACTAAGCAAACCCAAAAGTAAAGAGTCCATTTTACTTTTTTCCTAATGGAGGTCAGGAATTCTCAATGGCTCAGCTGGCAAAATACAGTGGAATGTGTGCTGATACACTGGAGAAGAATGGGAAAATTCACCCTGCCCTGAGAAGCACTGATGATCCTCTTCAAGCATAGTTTGTTATCTCAGCTACACATGTGACACAAAACAAGAAGCGTGTGAACTAGCATTTGACAATATACGCAGACTACTGGTTTATGTTATTTATCAAAGTATACCAAAGACAATGTAATAAAGTATCATTTTTTAAACAAATGATACTGGAACAAATGGACACCCATATACCAAAAGACTGAATCTTGATTCATACTTCATACCATATGTATATAAAAATTCACCTAATATCAACCATAAACTTAAATGTAAAAACTAAGCTATAAACTTCTAAAAGAAGATACAGGAAATAATCTTGCGACCTTGGGTTAGGCAATGATTTCTAAGACATGACACAAAAAGCATGATACACAAAACAAAAAGCTGATAAACTGAATTTTATCAAAATTTATAACTTTTATTCATCAAAAACACTGTAAATAAAAGAACCAGCCACAGACTGGAAAAAACATATTTCCAAAACACATATCTGAAAGAGAGCTTGAATCCAAAATATGTGAATTCTCAAAATTTAATAATAAAAAGTATATAAGAATGGGCAAAAGATTCAAACACTTTACCAAAGGAGATATACAAATGTCAAATAAACACATTAAAAGACGTTAAACATCATTAGTCATTGGGTAAATGCAAATTAAAACGATGATGAGACACCAGTATGTATCTATTAGATTGGCAAGCAACAAAGATGAAAATATCAAGTGCTGACATAGATGCTATGCAATTTGAATTTTATACATTTCTCCTAGAAATGAAAAATGATTTAGCCACTCTGGAAAAGAATGTAGAAGTTTCTTTTTTTTAATTATACTTTAAGTTCTAGGGTACATGTGCACAAGGTGCAGGTTTGATACATAGGCATGCATGTGCCATGTTGGTTTGCTGCACCCATCAACTCATCACTTACATTAGATATTTCTCCTAATTCTATCCCTCCCCCAGGCTCCCACTCCACAATAGGCCCCAGTGTGTAATGTTCCCTGCCCTGTGTCCAAGTGATCTCATTCTTCAGTTCCCACCTATGAGTGAGAACATGCGGTGTTTGGTTTTCTGTCCTTGTGACAGTTTGCTCAGAATGATAGTTTCCAGCTTC
>NW_012119265.1:1685916-1789450 GCF_000951035.1 Colobus angolensis palliatus | reverse complement strand
GTGGTGTTATTTCTGAGGCCTCTGTTCTGTTCCATTGGTCTATATATCTGTTTTGGTACCAGTACCATGTTGTTTTGGTTACTGTAGCCTTGTAGCATAGTTTGAAGTCAGTTAGCATGATGTCTCCAGCTTTGTTCCTTTTGCCTAGGATTGTCTTGGCAACGTGGGCTCTTTTTTGGTTCCATATGAACTTTAAAGTAGTTTTTTCCAATTATATGAAGAAAGTCATTGGTAGCTTGATGGGGATGGCATTAAATCTATAAATTACTTTGGGCAGTATGGCCATTTTCACGATATTGATTTTTCCTATCCATGAGTACTGAATATTCTTCCATTTGTTCGTGTCCTCTTTTATTTCACTGACCAGTGGTTTATAGTCCTCCTTGCAGAGGTACTTCACATCCCTTGTAAGTTGCATTCCTAGGTATTTTATTCTCTTTGTAGCAATTGTGAACGGGAGTTCACTCATGATTTGGCTCTCTGTCTGTTAATGGTGTATAGAAATTCTTGTGATTTTTGCACATTGATTTTGTATCCTGAGACTTTGCTGAAGTTGCTTATCAGCTTAAGGAGATTTTGGGCTGAGACAAAGGGGTTTTCTAAATATACAATCATGTCATCTACAAACAGGGCTAATTTGACTTCCTCTTTTCCTAATTGAATACCCTTTATTTCTTTCTCTTGCCTGATTGCCCTGGCCAGAACTTCCAACATTATATTGAATAGGAGTGGTGAGAGAGGGCATCCCTGTCTTGTGCCAGTTTTCAAAAGGAATGCTTCCAGTTTTTGCCCATTCAGTATGATATTGGCTGTGGGTTTGTGATAAATAGCTCTTATTATTTTGAGATACATTCCATCAATACCTAGTTTATTGAGAGTTTTTAGCATGAAGGGCTGTTGAATTTTGTCAAAAGCCTTTTCTGCATCTATTGAGATAATCAGGTGGTTTTTGTCATCGATTCTGTTTATGTGACAGATTACATTGATTGATTTGCATATGTCGAACCAGACTTGCATCCCAGGGATGAAGTCAACTTGGTGGTGGTGGATAAGCTTTTTGACCTCCTGCTGGATTCAACTTGCCAGTATTTTCTTGAGGATTTTCCAGTTGATGTTCATCAGGGATATTGGTCTAAAATTCTCTTTTTTTGTTGTGTCTCTGCCAGGCTTTGGTATCAGGATGATGTTGGCCTCATAAAATGAGTTAGGAAGGATTCCCTCTTTTTCTATTGATTGGAATAGTTTCAGGAGGAATGGTACCAGCTCCTCTTTGTACCTCTGGTAGAATTCAGCTGTGAATCCATCTGGTCCTGGACTTTTTTTGGTTGGTAGGCTATTAATTACTGCCTCATTTCAGAGCCTGTTATTGGTCTATTCAGAGATTCAACTTCTTCTGGGTTTAGTCTTGGGAGTGTGTATGTGTCCAGGAATTTATCCATTTCTTCTAGATTTTCTAGTTCATTTGCATAGAAGTGTTTATAGTATTCTCTGATGGTAGTTTGCATTTCTGTGGTATTGGTGGTGATATTCCCATAATCATTTTTTATTGTATGTATTTGATTATTCTCTTGTTTATTCTTTATTAGTCTTGCTAGCAGTCTATCGATTTTGTTGATCTTTTAAAAAAACCAGCTCCTGAATTTATTGATTTTTTGAAGAGCTTGTGTCTCTATCTCTTTCACTTCTGCTCTGATCTTAGTTATTTCTTGCCTTCTGCTAGCTTTTGAATTTATTTGCTCTTGCTTCTCTAGTTCTTTTAATTGTGATGTTAGGGTGTCAATTTTAGATCTTTCCTGCTTTCTTTTGTGGGCAGTTAGTGCTATACATTTCCCTCTACACACTGCTTTAGCTGTGTCCCAGAGATTCTGGTATCTTTGTTCTCATTGGTTTCAAAGAACATCTTTATTTCTGCCTTCATTCCATTATTTACCCAGTAGTCATTCAGGAACAAGTTGTTCAGTTTCCATGTAGTTATGCGGTTTTGAGTGAGTTTCTTAGTCCTGAATTCTAATTTGATTGCACTGTGGTCTGAGAGACAGTTTGTTGTGATTAGTGTTCTTTTACATTTGCTGAGGAGTGCTTTACTTCCAATTATGTGGCCAATTTTAGAATAAGTGCGATGTGCTGAGAGGAATATATATTCTATTGATTTGGGGTGGAGAGTTCTGTAGATGTCTATTAGGTCTGCTTGTTGCAGAGCTGAGTTCAGGTCCTGAATATCCTTGTTAACCTTCTGTCTTGTTGATCTGTCTAATATTGACAGTGGGGTGTTAACGTCTCCCATTATTATTGTGTGGGAGTCTAAGTCTCTTTGTAGGTCTCCAAGAACTTGCTTTATGAATCTGGATGCTTCTGTATTGGGTGCATATATAGGATAGTCAGCTCTTCTTGTTGAATTGATCCCTTTACCATTATGTAATGTCCTCTGTGTCTTTTGATCTTTGTTGGTTTAAAGTCTGTTTTATCAGAGACTGGGATTGCAATCCCTGCTTTTTCCTTTGCTTTCCATTTGCTTTGCAGATCTTCCTCCATCCCTTTATCTTGAGCCTATGTGCAACTTTGCATGTGAGATGGGTCTCCTGAATACAGCACACTGATGGGTCTTGACTCTTTATACAATTTGCCAGTCTGTCTTTTAATTGGGGCATTTAGCCCATTTACATTTAAGATTAATATTGTTATGTGTGAATTTGATCCTGTCAGTATGATGTTTGCTGGTTAATTTGCCCGTTACTTGATGTAGTTTCTTCACGGTGTCAATGGTCTTTACAATTTGGCCTGTTTTTGCAGTTGCTGGTACCAGTTGTTTATTTCCACGTTCAGTGCTTTCTTCAGGAGCTCTTGTAAGGGAGGCCTGGTGGTGACAAAATCTCTCAGCATTTGCTTGTCTGTAAAGGACTTTATTTCTCCTTCACTTATGAAGTTTAGTTTGGCTGGATATGAAATTCTGGGTTGAAAATTCTTTTCTTTAAGAATGTTGAATATTGGCCCCTACTCTCTTCTGGCTTGTAGGGTTTCTGCCAAGAGATCTGCTGTTAATCATATGGGCTTCCCTTTGTGGGTAACTCGACCTTTCTCTCTGGCTGCCCTTAACACTTTTTCCTTCATTTCAACCTTCCTGAATTTGACAACTATGTGTCTTGGGGTTGCTCTTCTCGAGGAGTATATTTGTGGTGTTCTCTGTTTTTCCTGAATTTGAATGTTGGCCTGCTTTGCTAGGGTGGGGAAGTCCTGCTGGATAATATCCTGAAGGGTGTTTTCCAACTTGGTTCCTTCTCCCCATCACTTTCAGGTACACCAAACAAATGTAGATTTGGTGTTTTCACATAGTCCCATATTTCTTGGAGGCTTTGTTCATTTCTTTTTACTCTTTTTTCTCTAACCTTGTCTTCTCCCTTTATTTCATTAATTTGCTCTTCAATCACTGATACCCTTTCTTCCATTTGATCAAATTGGCTATTGAAGCATGTGCATGCATCACAAAGTTCTCATGCCATGGTTTTCAGCTCCATCAGGTCATTTAAGGTCTTCTCTACACTGTTTATTCTACTTAGCCATTCATCTAAGCTTTTTTCAAGGTTTTTAGCTTCCTTGCAATGGGTTCGAACGTCCTCCTTTAGCTCGGAGAAGTTTGTTATTACCGACCTTCTGAAGCCTACTTCTGCCAACTCATCAAAGTCATTCTCCATCCAGCTTTGTTCTGTTGCTGGTGAGGAGCTGCAATCCTTTGGAGGAGAAGAGGTGCTCTGATTTTTGGAATTTTCAGCTTTTCTGCTCTGGTTTCTCCCTATCATTGTGATTTTATCTACCTTTGGTCTTTGATGTTGATGACCTACAGATGGGGTTTTGGTGTAGATGACCTTTTTGTTGATGTTGATGTCATTCCTTTCTGTTTGTTAGTTTTCCTTCTAACAGTCAGGTCCCTCAGCTTCAGGTCTGTTGGAGTTTGCTGGAGTTCCACTCCAGACCATGTTTGCCTGGGTATCACCAGCAGAGGCTGCAGAACAGCAAATATTGCAGAATAGCAAATATTGCTGCCTAATCCTTTCTCTGGAAGCTTTGTCCCAGAGGGGCAGCTGCCTATATGAGGTATCTGTCAGCCCCTACTGGGAAGTGTCTCCCAGTTAGGCTACAAGGGGGTCAGGGACCCACTTGAGGAGGCAGTCTGTCTGTTCTCAGAGCTTAAACACCATGCTGGGAGAACCACTGCTCTCTTCAGAGCTGTCAGATAAAGATGTCAAATAAAGCTGTCAGATAAAGATGTCAGATACAGCAGACAACTGTAGAAGTTGTCTGCTGCCTTTTGTTCAGCTATGCCCTGCCCACAGAGGTGGAGCCTAGAGGCAGTAGGCCTTGTTGAGCTGCAGCAGGCTCCACCCAGTTCAAGCTTCCTGGTTGCTTTGTTTACCTACTCAAGCTTCAGCAATGGTGGACACCACTTCCCCCAGCCAAGCTGCTGCCTGGTAGATCAATCTCAGACTGCTGCACTAGCAGTGAGCAAGGCTCATTGGGCCTGGGACTCACTGAGCCAGACACAGGAGAGAATCACCTTGTCTGCCGGTTTGTAAGACTTTGAGAAAAGCTCAGTATTTGAACAGGAGTGTCTCATTTTTCCAGGCAGACTGTCACAGCTTCCCTTGGCTAGGAAAGGGAAATCCCCCAACCCTTTGCACTTCCCAGGTGAAACAACACCCCGTGCTGCTTCAGCTCACCCTCCGTGAGCTGTACCCACTGTCCAACCAGTCACAATGAGATGAAACTGGTACCTCAGTTGGAAATGCATAAATCGCCCATCTTCTGTGTCAGTCATGTTGGGAGCTGCAGACTGGAGCTGTTTCTATTCAACCATCTTGGAACACCCCCGAAGTTCCTTAAAAATTATACTTACATCAACCACATGACCCATCAAAACCCTTCCTAGGTACAAAATAAAGAAAACATATGTTCAAACAAAAATATGAATGAAAATGTTTATAGTGGCTTTAGTCATAATCTCCAAAACTGGAAAAAAGTCATATACATGTCATTTAACTGGTGAGTGGGTAAACAAATTGATGGGGCTTGGGACACGCCACTGTAAAATATGACTGTAGGAGACTGGAATATGCCACCCCAAAATATGACTATTTTGCATACTGATTACTTTGAACTGGTTATTTAGAGAAACTGCAGACACAGAATTAGCTCTGAAAAGTTGCCCTTTTGTCAAAGAAATTTGCATCTATAAAGAAAACCTCCTTTGGTAAGGGTGTCTCCCTCTCTGCACCAGGAAGACAAGGATAGTCATAGGCAATGTATCACTAAACAAATTATTAGTTACTTATAGGTAATGGAGAAGGTATAGACTTTAAACTGCATAACAAATCTTTTGTTTTATGGTTTTTGTTTGTTTGTTTGTTTGTTTTTGGCCATCTTTCTTTGTTTCAGAGAGCAGAGGATTTAAACCTGAAGTCTAAAACCTTTTTGACATCTACTCTAGAGATTTACTCATTTCTATAGATTTTCTCTTATGCATGTATAAAATATCCATGCAAATAAACTTGTTTTTCTCTTGTTAATCTAATTTTATTAAAGGAAGGTCCAGTTAAGAACTACAAAGGGGGAGAAAAAAAATTATTGTCCATTTAGCCACTCTCTATTTTGATTGAAGAATTTAGTCCATTTACATTTAAAGTAATTATTGTTAGGTGACGGCTTACTATTGTCATTTTGTTCATTGTTTTCTGAGTTTTTTGTACTTTGTTTGTTCCTTTCTTCCTTTCTTGCTGACTTCCTCTGTGATTTGATTTTATATAGTGGCTTTCATTCCTTTCTCTTTCTCTTTTGTGTATCTACCTACCATAGGTTTATGTTTGTAGTTACCATGGGGGCTTACATAAGGACATCTTATAGTTGAAACAGTCTATTTTTAGGCAATAACAACTTAGATCATGTAGAAAAACTCTACATTTTTACTCTCCCCAAACATTTTATGTTTTTGATGTCACAATTTACATCTTTTTATATTGTGTATCCATTAATAAAGTGTTACAGCTATTGTCATTTTTAATATTTTTTCTTTGAACCTTTATACTAGAGTTAAGTGATTCATATGCCATCACTATAGTAACATTAACAATAGTTATTATTGGGTGTTCAGATTATACATCATTTTTTCTGTATCTCTATTTGCTAATTATCCTACAATGGGCATATGGAATAAGAACAAAGTTACCAACTCCTTTTTATCAACATCACCAGTTTTGATGTATAAATAAAAGTCTTAGAGCAAGAAGGTATCTTAGATCATCTCATCCAATAGATTTAACAGATGACTAAAACAAAGCCAATGCATTTAGTGACTTCTCCAAGGTACACAGGGAAGCAATTAGAATAATTAAAGGGAATACAAGCTTATTATGAAAATGCTTTTACATAACAAGGACTAGAAAGAATCAATAAATAAAATAAAAAGATATTAATTTTTTAAATTACATTCATTTTATTTCCAGGCTGATAATAGAGATAAATTTGTAGAAAAGATGTTATCTAGCTATGAGTACACCTTCTGCTTCTTGTCTTCCTCCTCCCACAGTGGTAAATTAGATGGACATGAAGCTGTGCCTACACATTACATCTTAGCAAAAAATTATCAGAACAAGAAATCAACATATATTCTGTAGTCTTGAGAAAGCGAATTTCCATTCTTTTGCAAATGTTAAAATCATACTAAAACAATTTTGAAAGCACTTTGTAAAACTTTAATCCATGGCATTCTAATAATTCAGTGTGCATTGAGAAGTAATTTTTAAATGATTTATACTTATCATCCTTAAGCCCCACACAGATGAAGTAAAGAAAATCAAAATTGAACAAGTGTGACTATTTGTATTGCAGCATCTACACCAGTAGATGAAAGAGATTTCTTGACCCAAAGAACATTAGAGTTGTTAGGAAATCTAAAAGATCCACTCATCAATCTCCTATATATTGCTTCATTTAAAAATTTCCAAAGGAAATTAAGTGTTTTGTCTTCAGTCTCATCCACTCAACAGAAAGCTCCTGATGCCCATCTAGGGCTCCTCCTAGTGTACCTTGGAAGAGGAAGAAGCCACAAGATAGAATGGAAAAACAGGTTTTGCTGTAGAGGGCCAAATAGTACTCTCTACCTTTGTATGTACTAGTTGAAAACCATGGTTATTTTTTATCAGTGTTAACGTTACCCAACTTGGCTTGTAAAAAATCACAGCATATGATGTTTCTTTTTGGTGGGGAGGAGGTCTCAGTGTAAATTTGATAAAGTATTTTTCACTACCAAGTAAACACTGTTTTACTTTTGATATATTCTAGAAATACTAGCGTTGATAAATGATACTGCTGTGCTTGGAGCCACTCTGTAGCAATATTTGCAGTCAATAAGCTGGTTCATATACTAAGTGGAATGGGAGTGGGAAAAGGAGAGACATACAACTAATTCAAACTCTCAAGTGTATCAAGAATCTACTGGAATTTATTAGAGTCAAGAAGTTGCCTGAAAGATCCATTTAAGGTTATTCTGAAGAAAGATGGAGCATAGACACCCATGCCTCAGAGATTGTTCTTGAACTGGATCAGCATAATTCAGTGCCATCTCAAGATATGCAGCATAATTTTTTAATAAAAATAAATTTCTGATGCAGAAGTAATTGGTTCCAACTGCCTTTTAACAAGAAAGTTATTTGGAAAAGTATTTATAAAGAAGAAAATAAAAATAACCTATAATCTCACCACACCAAGACAACAATGGCTAAAATTTTGGTATATTTCCTTCCAGAATTTTGTGTGTGTGTGTGCAGGTATATATTTGTGTGTGAATTTGCAAACATTTACTTAAATACAACATTAATACATAATCCTATTTTATAATTACCTTTTTTCATGTCAGCAAACACAAATTTTCATCATTTTTAGTGTTGAAGAAACCTCTGCAGATGGCTATTTAATCTGATAACAAATTTTTATAAATCAAAAAATTACCTAATAACTGATTTACATTATTAGTTGCTTGATAACTATTTCCTTTACATAAATATCTGAAAGTGAAATAACTAAATAAAAGTATACATGCCTTTTAAAAATCATTGCTATATGAAAAACTACCCTTAAGAAAGATTATGCCAACCTATGCTATCATTGGCAATAGAAGAAACTGTCAGCTTCCCTACTCCCTTGTCAAGATTTATTATTATTATTTATTTTAGAGATGGGGTCTCACTATATTGCCCAGGGTGAAGTGCAGTGGCTACGCCCAGACATGATCATAACTCACTGCAGCCTTGAACTCCCAGGCTCAAGTGATCTTCCCACCTTAGCCTCCTGCATAGCTGAAACTGCAGGAATGCACCAACGTGCCTGGTTTAGATATTATTTTTTAAAATAAATAGTTTTCATTCTGAGAGTGAGAAATTGGTATGGTTTTTATTTGTGTTTTAATTATTAGTGAGATTGAACATTTATTATATACTTATTGATTACTGGGTTTTTTTGTTTCCTTTGCAACTTGACTTTGCCCAATTTTCTATACGGGCATTGTTATTGTATGTATAAGAACTTTTCTTTACAATAAGATATACACAGGAATTCTGATAGGTACTAGAATAATGGCAATGCTAAAATGTAAATTCGTGCATCCCTTCTCCCCAAAATCACAAGATCAAAAAGAATAAACCATACATGACCCATAAGACAGAATACTCCAAACTTAAAATTACTTATAAGTAGAGGAAAAAATACTATATTCCAACAGAGTTATTATTAGATTTCCTGCTGCCACTACAAGACAATTGATGTAAGGAACAGTCGGAGGGCAGTCCTAAGATACTCCATGGAAAAGAGAAAGGACAAGTAGAGATCATAGGTAAGTCACAGGCAAAATCACTCCCCAAAAGAGAAGGTCCGGTGCTGTATTAGTCTGTGCTCACACTACTATGAAGAAATAACCAAGACTGGGTAATTTAGAAAGAAAACAGGTTTAAATTACTCACATTTTTGCATGGCTAGGGAGGCCTCAGGAAACTTTCAATCATTGCAGAAGAGGAAGCAAACACATACTTCTTCACATAGCGGCAGGAGAGAGAAGTGCAGAGCAAAGGGAGGAAAATCCCCTGATAAAACCATCAGATCTCATGAGAACTCACTATCACAAGAACAGCATGAGAGAACTGCCACACCATGATCTAATCACCTCCCATGAGGTCCCTCCCCCAACACATGGGGATTACAATTCAGAATACAAGTCAAGATGAGATTTGGGTGTGGACACAGAGCCAGACCATATCATTCTGCCCTTAATCCCTTCCAAATCTTGTCTTTCTCACGTTTCAAAACACAATTATGCCTTCTGAACAGTTCCCCAAAGTCTTAACTCATTTCAGCATTAACCCAAAAGTCCAAGTCCATAGCCTCATCTGAGAAAAGGCAAGTCCCTTCCACCTATGATCCTGTAAAATCAAAAGCAGGTTAGTTATTTCCTATTAATAGATACAATGGGGGTACAGGCATTGGGTAACTACACCCATTCCAAACAGGAGAAATTGGCCAAAACAAAGGGGCTACCAGCCCCATGCAAGTCTAAAATCCAATGAGGTAGTAATTAAGTCTTAAAGCTCTGAAATAATTTCCTTTGACTCCATGTCTCACATCCAGGTCGTGCTGATGCAAGAGGTAGGCTCCCATAGCCTTCAGCAGCTCCAGTCCCATGGCTTTGCAGGGTACAGTTCCCTTCCCGGCTGCTTCCATGGGTTATTGTTGAGTGTCTGCAACTTTTCCAGGTGTATGGTGCAAGCTGTTGGTGAATCTACCATTCTGGAGTCTGGAGGATAGTGGCCCTCTTCTGACAGCTCCACTAGGCAATGCCCCAGTGTGGACTCTGTAGGGGCTCCAATCCCATATTTCCCTTCTGCATTGCCCTAGCAGAGGTTCTCTATGAGGGTACTGCCCCTGCAGCAGACTTGTACTTGGACATCCAGGCATTTCCATACATCATGTGAAATCCAGGTGGAGGTTCCCAAACCTCAATTCTTATCTTCTAAACACCTGCAGGACCAATACCATGTGGAAGCTGCCAAGGCTTGGGGCTTACACCCTCTAAAGCCACAGCCTAATCTGTAGCTTGGCTGCTTTTAGCCACAGCTGGAGTAGCTGGGAGGCAGGGCACCAAGTTCCAAGGCTGCACTCAGCAGGGGGGCACTGGACCTGGCCCATGAAACCATTTTTCCCTCCTAGGCCTCCAGGCCTGTGATGGGAAGGGCTGTCATGACATGCCCTGGAGACATTTTCCCCATTGCCTTGGTGATTAACATTTGGCTTCTCGTTACTTATGCAAATGTCTGCAGCTGGCTTGAATTTCTCCCCACAAAATGGGTTTTTCTCTATCACATCATTGGGCTGCAAATTTTCCAAGCTTATACACTCTGCTTCCTCTTGAACACTTTGTTGCTTAGAAATTTTTTCCACTAGATACCCTAAATTGTCTCTCTCAAGCTCAAAGTTCTACATATCTCTAAGCCAGGGGCAAAATGCTGCCAGTCTCTTTGCTAAAGCATAGCCAGAATCACCTTTATTCTAGTTCCCAACAAGTTTCTTATCTCCATCTGAGACCACCTCAGCCTGGACTTCATTGTCCATATCACTATCAGCATTTTAGTCAAAGCCATTCAACAAGTCTGTAGGAAGTTCCAAACTTTCCACATCTTCCTGTCTTCTGAGCTCTCCAAGTCTCTAGGAAGTTCCAAACTTTCCCACATTTTCCTATCTTCTTCTGAGTCCTCCGAAGTGTTCCAATCTCTGCCTGTTACCCAGTTCCAAAGTTGCTTCCACATTTTTGGGTGTCTTTATAGCAGCACCCCACTATCTACAGTACCAATTTACTGTGTTAGTCCATTCTCATGCTGCTATGAAGAAATACCCCAAACTGGGTAATTTATAAAGGAAAGAGGTTAATTGATTAATAGTTCTGCATGGCTGGGGAAGCCTCAGGAAACTTACAATCATGGCAGAGGGGAAGCAGACACATCCTTCTTCACGTGGTGGCAGGAGAGAGCAGTTCAGAGCAAAGTTGGGGAAACCCCCTTATAAAACCATCAGATCTCCTGAGAACTCACTCACCATCATGAGAAGAGCATGGGGGATCCACCCTTATGATCTAATCCCCTCTCCCGACATGCAGGGATATCAATTCAGATTACAAGTCAAGATGAGGTTTGGGTGGGGATACAGAACCAAACCCTATCAAATACTAAGAACTAAAATGATAAAGACAAGTCTGAAACTTTGTACATCACAGCGCTAGTTACAGGGGATTTAGTAAAACTGGACATGGCAGTCTTGAAGACAAAAAAACTTCTGGAAGATTAAAAAGATAAATCGAGAGAGGGAAGTATTCTGAGATGTGGAGGTGAAAGAAAAGACGTAAGAGGGGAAAAGTAGTGATTCTGCACAAATAAAAGAGAATCAGAAGATAGGCCAACAGCTCCAGTTCCCAACCACCACAAAGATGCCATTCATTAAAAAACTGCATTTTACTATACTGTCAGAAGAGAATGATTTTAAACCAGGAACCTCTATAAAATACCTAAAATTAGTAGAAATCAGAACACCTCTATCCAAAGCCACTAAAATTTTTTTAAAATGCAAATAAACATATTTCACCTGATAAAAAATCTTCCCAAAAAACTCCAAATCTGAAGAAAATTGTAACACAGCACTCCAAACAAAACTAAATACCCTCAAACATGTATTTGGAGTATTAAGAAACACGTAACATTAGAAATTCAAAAACTGTGAATGGAAATTGTACAAAAAGAGGAAGAAAGACAAGATTTAATTTAATGCAAGAAAAAAGTTGAAAATAAAAAAACTCATCAGAAATGGAGAATAAATTACAAGCTGCCCAAAGGAAAGTATTTTCAAATGCAGAAAGGCAGGAAAACAGAAAGATCATAAAAATCAGATAATAAAGAAGTAAAAATGGGTCAGAGAGAAAGTGGTTGAAATAGAAGACTGGCAAGTAAGTCAGGAAAACTGGAGTCCCTGAAGAAGAAAAACAACACTTTATGAAAAGAAGAGAAAATATAAGCCAACATAAAAAAGCCCATTGTGGACCTGGGAAAATTGATTTAGAATGGTTAACTCTGAGAATGCCTGTCTTTATTTTAAAGGAGACTAAACACAATTAACATGACTCAACAACTACAAGAAAAATGCTTGAACACATGTACCAGGAGATAAGAGTGTTCACAGCAACATAGTCTCAACTGGTAGAATGTTCAGCAATAGAAGAGATAAATATATTGTTGCATATTCAGACAATGGACTACTATACAGTGGTGAAAAATGAATAAGCCATAGCTACCCACATCAACATAAATACATCTCAAATCAATGTCAAGCAGAATAAGCAAGTCTCAGAGGAATATATTCAGTATTATCTTGCATATTTAAAAGTCATAAATAGGTAAAATTAAATGATATACTGCTTAGGGATGATAAATAGGCAATAAAACTCTGAAGAGAAGCAAGAGAATGACTAACACAAAGTTGAGAACCATGGTTACCTCTTGGTGGAGAGAGTGGAAGATGTTTTTGGTGAGGGGCACAAAATATGTGTCTAATTACTAGTAATATTTTATGTCTTAAGCTAGGTGTTGGATATACCACTGTTTAAATTATACATACACTTTAAACAGTTGTATTTATGATACGTTTCACCATTAAAATTCCACAGGAAATCATTGTAGTGGAAACTGCATTTTGTGCTACCTTCTTCTGGGATGCTAGGCAAATAAAATTTGAACATTTAAACTAGTATCTCTTGGAAATCAAAAACAAAGCAGGCAGGCTCCATGCCTCAGATTTCTGAAGGTGGGTAAGTGATTTTGCTTGTGCTATCTGCTTTGGTTGTTTAAATGACTGATCGTCTCTATCTGCCCATGAGAAATTCATTTATGAAGCCGGAAGGCCCGAGCTACATTTAACTAATAAGGTGTCTGTGTGTCTCATCTTCTCTTTCCTTGACTTTTTGTTGCAATTTCACAACTCCTGGGAGGACAGCTTTCCACTGGCACCTGTGTGTACCAGCATAAGTATCTAAATACATTTTAGGGGAGGATTAATTTATATCATACTCTAAACCAGCTGGGCCAACTGTTTGATTTACAGATCTGTGAGCAGGCCCCTAAAAAACTCCACCAAGCAGAAGTGTGTGTGTGTGTGTGTGTGTGTGTGTGTGTGTGTGTGTGTGTGTGTGTTACCTATCAATAGACAATAGGCAAGTCATAGACAGTGATGAAACATGAAGATAAATATGTAAGCAAATGAGAAAGAATATTTTGATGGGATTTTTAACATGCATACTCACATGAACTCTAAGTATAAACAACCTAACCCCAATTCTTTCACCTCAGCTATTCTTTACATTTTTTTAACTCATGTAAATTCTATCTTTATGTTTTACATGTATATTTCTTCAGACTGGTTCTTTTAATAGCAGTCACCTCCTTATATAATTATGTATCTGTACCATAAAATTCCTGTAGTCAGAGACTATGTTGTTGTATCTATAACGGCTTGCCCTCGCAACACACAGTGCAGGCTTCCCCTCCCCTAGAGTAAATTTCACCTCATCTCCCAGCCTGTCAAAACACAGGACCTCTGAGTTCTAACTCTTCTGTAGGAAGTATATATCTGCTGGTTATACCTATTGCACTCCCTTCCCGCTTTGCCACCAGAATCTATTTTTGTTGTGGGGAACTGATTTCTCCTGGTCCCGGTGAGGCTGACCCATCCTTATTGACCACAGGACCATGCACATGATCCAGCCCTAGCCAATCAGACTCTTCCATGACCTGGCCACAGTGATGGGCTCAGCCATGGGAAATAATCATTGCAAACCAAGCTGATCATATTTCTCCCTGAGATTGAACTGCAAAACCTATCAAAAAAGACTTTCTTCTCACCCTAGACTTTCTACACAGATACAATATGAGTCTGCCTTTGAGTAGCCCTCTTGTTCATCACCTGACGATCAAGTTACCAAGAGATATAAAGCAAGATTGGCCGTAACAGTGTGATAGGAGCCCTTAGATCCAGCAAGCCTGAGGCAGGCCTCTACCCCATGCCTATTCCACCATAGGAGTAAAAAAATCATTCCTTTTATTCCTAAGGTATCTAAATTTTATTTGTTTCTACATAAAAAACTACTATAGCACAGTGATGCTAAAGGCCATTGGATGCAGCATGACATAGTGGAAGGTTTGTGGAATGCAAGATACTGACTTCACAGGGAGAAGAATAATATTTTGTTGCAGAGAAAATGAAATCTGCAGCAATCTGGGTGCCCAGACACTGATGTGGGTGTGCAGCAGACCTATATTGAATGAGGCAAAGATAGCCAGATTTAAAAATCGTACTTCTCAGTCTCTTCCATTTAAGAATTCTTTCAATATTTGCACACATAATATCTTCACTGCCAAATCAATAAAATATCATTTTGATATGGACCTGTGTTGAGAATTTTCTGTTTCTCATGCAGCATTCTTTGAACGGGCTCCACCCTGGAAAGGAGAAACCCAAATAGAGAATATGGGCCCTTCTGCTCTCCTCCATGTTTTCTGAAGAGAATAGAAAACAGCTTCACCTAAGGAATGAAAACTTAAAATGCCTCAGAGCTCACTGAGATGCAAAGAGAGAGGATGGAAAGATATTAAGTTTGGCCATGACTTTCAATTAATGTAATCCAGATGTCAGTCTACAATCTAGATACAATTATCTTGAAACCACTATTCCACCATTTGAAGAAACGTCCAGATTTCCATGAATTCCTGGGTTTCTTATGTTCTCACAGTCACCTGAAGAACTCCTTCTGGTTTTGGATCATCTTCTCATCTTCCAATCCGAAAGGGAAATCAGCTACCTTTCATTATTTCCATACCAAACAAGCAAAAGCAGAAATGCTGACAAAAAGCTTTGTGTGGGTGTGTTTCAATCCATAAACATAAAATGTACATCATTGTTCTTCAAAGTCCTGCATCACTCCACAAAGCTGCTTACCCTTCCCCCACCTCTCATCCCATCTCCTCAACCCACAGCCCTATTCAGTTCAAGAGCAGAGCCAGCCATCTATCTCTCTGCTTGCCCTTGCTACAGTTAACCCACACTTCTCAGTGTTTACCCCTGAGAGTTTAGCAAATGTTCTCCTACACAAAGCAACCAAGAATAATTTTGGCTTTGGGTGTTAGGATAATAAGGTTATCACCATGATACATTAATAACCAAACAGAATGGAAGTATACCCAGAGGAGTGCGTTTTCTCTGTGTCCCTGAGTTTGCAGGAGAGGCTAAGGGCTCACGGGATAAGTTAGACCCTCTGCTCTGAGGACTCAAATCTACAGAGTGTGCACCAGAGAGGGTCCAAAAAAAGGAGTCCCCAGGCAATGGTCCCTGGGGATGGTGCTAGACGCCCCTGACACTCAAAGACAGAAAGACAGCCTGCTCTTTGCTGGGGGCTAAGAGTGATATTTAAGTTTCCAAGACTGAAACTGTCTTCCTATGCAATTTGCAGGTCTAGGCATGTTGATCCTGTTTTCTACTCATTGAATCTTTTCCTAAAACATCATTTGGAGCTGATGATGGCAGGGAAGGAGGAGGGATAGCTTAAGTTTAACCTGTGCTTAGATATGCTTTTAAAAAGGTGTTACTGGATATGCTTTTTAAATGCATTAGCTACAGCAGATCTTATCTTGCCCATATGCCAATGATGGGAAAAGAAAAAAAATCGTATATGCCAATGAAAGCTATCTCAGCCCCTTCTTGGTCTCATTCTGTCTTACATGGGTTAAATATTCAGTCAATTCAAAGTTAGAAATCTGAAGCAAGGCTGATTATTTCTTCTTGGGATATCTTTCTTTATTCTTTCTCTCTCAAGATGGTGTCTGTGAAGGAGAAGTTGCATGGCTGTGTAGAGAACTGGAAGGAAGGACCTCAAGGGCTGAAATGGAGTGGCTCATCTTGGCACTGGAGGTACAGTTGGCCCCTAATGGTTCTTGAGACATAACCATGATACCCTTTACTGAAGCCCTTGGTCCCTGTCTCAGACTCCAAGTGGAAATCTCTGTTATTTACAATCTCCTAATCCTGGCTCTTCGGTTCAAGACTTTTGTGTCTCACCAAGACAGGCAAGAACATGGAGGTCCCTTTCATGTCATTTCCATACTGTAAGACACAGAAAACTAAGGGGCCCTGTCTCATCAAGTTTCTTTATAAAAACCCCCAAGCAGCCATTTTTCTAGCTGCAGATGGCTGTACTGAGTTGAAAGTCTCAGCAAGACCATCTCACTGAATTCCGAAAAGGAAGAAACAAAATTCTTCTGTGTCAACCCTATCCTCAGTTTATCTGGAGTTTTTGCCTCTTTTTGCCATACTTCCCTTCCCATGCCCAACCCTGGCTGAGGCACAGAGGAATGTAGTGGTGGGTCCAAGACAATTCGCTCCTGGAAACTGATAATCCATTCCCCTTTGACATCTTTTGTTGAAAATCTACCATGTACCAGGTACGCTTCTAGGCTTTGAAGATTCAATAGCAAACAAAATGATTTCAGTCCCCTGGAGTTTACAGTCTCTTCATGGTGGAGAGTGAAGAGCCAATATATAAAAAATACAGGCCATGGTCTGTTTAACACAAGTATCAAGAAGAAAAAATGAAGCAGAAAGGTGTCTAGAATGTGATAGAGGTAGATTTCAGCCAGTGGATCACATATAATTAAACTGGAGATGACTCAGCTATTCTCCAGCTAATATTTATACTATAAAGATGACTATAGATGCCTCAGAGAGAGAGAGAGAGAGAGAGAGAGTGTGTGATGTTGTGGGGTAGAGTGGGAATGATGACAGGGTGAGGGATCCAAACACTGGAGACCTAAGAAACTCACCCTTCTAGAGAAGAAAAATGTTGAAGGGGTGGCTCCCAGATTTTGCAGCAGATACAGTTAGTACACATCTCATGAAAAGAAAAGGGGAGAGGGGAGAGAAGAATGCCTCTGAAGTTACCAACCCAATCGGTCATCTGTTTATAGAAGGCAAAGAAGGAGCACAGCTGTTGGAGACAGCGACTGCAGTTCTCCTGGGCCAGCTGTGGAGCTGTTGGACAGGCAGTGTTCTGGGTGTGTGGGACCGGCATCTTCAAGCAACCCACCCCCTAGCAGACGTGCCTTGAGAAAACAAATTCCTCCCAATCCTGATTCAAACCAGTGCCAGGCTGGTCACCAGCTGGAGGGCTTAATCACTGGGGGCAGGCATTGCTAAAGAACCAGGAAATGTTTAAAAACCAGAAGTGATCTCAGAAACGATCCAGCCCAAATACCTCATTTCAAATATATCTCTCTGGGAACACATGGGAGAGATAAGGGAGGAAGGTAGTCTTGGGAAGGATTGAAAAAAGAGGAGGTGTTAGTACTCAGACTTTCTTTAAAAACTAAAATTTATTTCAATAGCTTTTGTGGTACAAGTGGTTTTCTGTTACATGAATAAATTTTATACTGGTGAAGTCTGAGATTTTAGTGAACACATCACCCAAGTAGTGTACATTATAACCAGTATGTAGATTTTCATCACTCACCCCCACCCACCCCTGCCTTCTGAGTCTCCAGTGTCCAT
This sequence comes from Colobus angolensis palliatus, assembly GCF_000951035.1. NCBI lineage: Eukaryota > Metazoa > Chordata > Mammalia > Primates > Cercopithecidae > Colobus > Colobus angolensis. The sequence continues at coordinate 1,771,783 of NW_012119265.1, read as the reverse complement.
GATATCATTCTGCATGCCTTTGTGTACCAGTAGCTTAGCTCCTATTAATAAGTGAGAACATACAGTATTTTGTTTTCTATTCCTGACTTACTTGCTGAGAAAAATGGCCTCTGGCTCCATCCAAGTTGCTGCAAAAGACGTCAGTTCATTCTTTTTTATGGCTGAGTAGTATTCCACGGTATATATATACCACATTTTCTTTGTTTGCTCGTCCATTGATGGGTACTTTGGTTGGTTCCATATCTTTGCAATTGTGAGTTGTGCTGCAATAAACATACACATATGGGTTTTTTAATGTAATGACTCCTTTTACTTTGGGTAGATACTCAGTAGTGGGATTGCTATATCAAGTAGTAATCTACTTTTAGTTCTTTAAGAAATCTCCATACTGTTTTCTGTAGAGGTTGTACTACTTTATATTCCCATCAAAGTTCAGTATTGAAGGATGAACAGCAGTTTGCCAGACAAACGAGGAGGAAATAGGCAGGAGGAAACATTATCACAATAAACGCACCAAAACGTCATCTCCCTGGATTTGCCCTGGCCAGCCTACCAGACCCCCGAGTCTGTCAATCTATCCTGGGGATGCCAGAGGAGGGCTCATGGTTCCTGCATGCCAGTCTTTTGGCTCTGCAGTGGTCATCCCTGCTATGCTGCATAAACAGGATAACACATCAACAGAAAATGACATTTATCAACAATGTTAGATGACATAAGAAGAGTGGTCATTTCATGACTCAACTGCAAGTGAGCAGTGAAAACTTCAGAGAAAAAAGAAGTTATATGGTTTCTCCAACCTCCTTTGCTCCAATCTTGGTAAAGGGGACCTCTATTCCCTGCCCCTATAAGCCAGCTCACCAGAACCAGGGAGGGAATAGATACAAGTTTCTTCACCACCTCTTAGCCCTTCTTGCCAGCCCTTCTTGACAGCCAGGAATGATCTTCATCAACACAGGTACAACTTTTCAGTGACTATAAATTTCCCAGTGTGAGGCTTTTAAAGGGATGGAGGAAGCAGCAAGAATAAGTAAATGCCTAAAGACATAGAACTATAAACCAAAATTATGGATTCCAGTAACAACCCTGGACAAACTGGGTGACCATAAGCAACTCCTCCATCCTCTCTGATGCTTGGTGTGCACATCTGTAAAATGAGGAAGTTAGCAGATAACCTCTGAGGCCCCACCAGGTCTGACATTGAGTGGTTTCATGTTCACACTACAAAAACACTGAAAGTACCAACATCTTTTTTGGCCACAAACTCCTGAACTTTGGATTTAATTGCCATTTAATTCGTATTATTTTGTGTGATGCCACACCCCTGGAATGTCACATAGTAAGCATCTGAAATGACTGGCCCTACTTGTTCCTGTTTATCAACCCTTAGGACAAACAAATCCCATAGCAACAACACACACATTCAAAACAGTTTTGATCTTTTGTCAGAAAATATTCTAAGCACACAATGTAAGTATAATGCTCTTACCATGTTACCCTTAATTGAAGAACCTATCATAATTCGAACTAGCAAGATACTTTAAAATAGATATTTAGGTTCGGATTTGACTCAAAATGACTGGCTCTCATGATTTACCTTGACTACAAAGGGAGATAACTGGTAAGATGTACGTGTTTTGGGGTCCCCTCTATGTGCTTTTACACATTTTTTTTTCTCTTTGATGATTTAAACCACATGTCAAGATATTTAAAGGATTATTTTTATCAGGAATTCTCCAGTGTGAAATAAATACCAGGGAAGAGCCCACAGGTTTATGCAAGATGTATATACACACACACACGTGTATAGACACACACACAGCCTCACAGTCGGGTGTAAATCATCCCTTGTCCTCCAGCAGCCGGTCTGCCATATTGATAAACAGGAGCTACTATATTAATTTAATTCTAAATTGCTGAAACATAGTTTGGGTTCAATATAAATTTGGTAGAAAAATGGAATGTGTTAAGCTTTTAATGAATGTTTAATGACTATTTGTGAAAAAAAATCAATAATGGGAAACAAAAACTTACAAGATTTGACAAAGTTATCCTCTAAGTTGGCAAAGCCTGAAAAATATTTAAGGGAGGCAACGTCATATCATACTTCAAATAATGCCCTTGAAAAGCATTTCTGTGACAGACTCTGCCAACATACTAACGGAGCTCTTGCAACTGAATGAGTTCCGCATAGTGACTCTAAGAGCTGCAAAACATACGCACTAGGTGATGCTTCACTAACAGCTGTTACATATTTTAACTCAAGAGTCTGAGGTGGCAGTTGCTTTTTATCTTTTGCCCATTCTGATCAACAAATATGAAGGTCAAGAGTGCTGTCTCGAGAAGGGTTCTGAGGTTGCGTCTGAGATCAGAGTCCTAGTTTATTGTTGATGTCTGCTGCGGGGAAGGGAGGCAGGAGTGGAGGAGGGAGGCAGGAGTGGTGACACGTGCACATTTCACACATCCCACAGGTGTCCATAGCCTGAACCACTATGCATGGTGTTGTAAGCACAGTCTTCCTTACACACAGTTCCTATCATGTCACTATCCTCTTCCAGAATTCACAGTAGCTCCAGATAGCACTGCATATCAATTATGGCATTATTTTAAGTCTTGTATCAATTGATTACATTTTCTAACTGCCCCTCCTCTTCCCTTTCTCACTTTCATACTTAGGTCCTCAATGTCTTTTCTATTGCTCCCTCTGTGTAAGTTATTAGATCTCCTCATTGCTCTTCTACAGTCCTCAACCATTCCCACCTCCCCACCTCTACTCATGCTATCACTTCTTCGCTGGCCTGGATGGCGGTCTGAGCCAGTCTCCTCCTCAGACTCAAAAAGAACATCCAAAAATCTTTTGTGGCAGGCAAGTTTCTAATGCCTAATCCTAGCCCCATTTCTTCAGCTTTATGCTATATATTCTGTACCAAATTATCACATTCTTATTTTTATGTTGATTTATAGCCATTCTATGATTGTTTCAAGAGAGTTTTTTATCTTCTTTTCTATTAAAGTGTGTGTACCATAAAGATAAACATTGTACCTTTTAATTTATTGCATCTTAACTAGATAAATTATTGGCCAAGCACAATGGCTCACACCTATAATCCCACTTTGGGAGGCCAAGGTAGGAGGATCACTTGAGGCCACGAGTTTGATACCAGCCTAAGCAACATAGCAAGACCCCCATCTCTACAAAAAATTAAAGAATTAGCTGGGTATGATGGTTTGCACCTGTAGTCCTAGTTACTCAGGAGGCTGAGGTTGGAGGATTGCATGAGCCCAGGAGTTTGAGGCTACAGAGAGCTGTGATCACACCTCTGCACTCCAGCCTGGGCAACAGAGCAAGTCCATGTCTCAAAGAAAAGATTAATACAAATTTTAAAATTTTCTGTCATTTTATGGCTGTTATGATATACCAACAAGAGTCATATATTATTTTTAAATATTCTATTTTTATCCTTCATTACATGTAAAAAAAGAGAAAGGAACAAAGTATATTAACATTTTCTCTGGACTTTCTATACCCAGGCACAGGGCATAGAATTTGCATTATTTCATTCAATGCTCACAACAACCTATGAAAAAGACACTATTATTAATCCACATTTTCCAGGAGAGTAAACTAAACTCAAAGAGAGTAAGAGACATGCTCAAGGTCACACAGCTAATAAAACAGTGTTTTTGTTGTGCTTCATGGTCTCTCTTCTGACACAGTCCAAAGAAGATAAGTGCCTTTTATTACAGAAAAAACAAAAATTAGTCCAACTGGAGAGGTCCAGAATGTTGAAAGATTCAAATATTTTGAAATTCTACATTGGCTACTGTGTAAAATTATTTGTGTTGCTGTAACAAAATACCTGAAACTGGGTAATTTATAAAGAACACATTTTTATTCCTCACAGTTCTAAAGGTTAGGAAGCCCAAGATCAAGGTGCTGGCAAGCTGGGTGTCTAGTGAGGGCTGCTCTCTGCTTCCGAGATGGTGCCTTGTTACTGCATCATCCAGAAGAGACAAACTCTGTATCCTCAGATGGCAGAAGGAACAGCAGGGGTGAAAAAAGCAAACTCTCTCCATTAAGTCCTTTTATAATGACATTAATTCATCCATAAGGGTGGAGTTCTCACGACCTAAACACCTCCCAAAAGCCTCCACCTCCCAACACTGTTGCACTGGGGATTACATTTCCAACACATAAACTTTTGGGGCTGCATTAAGACCATAGTGGCCATGAATTCCCCTTTTTACATAAACAAGAGAATATCATCACATTATTGTAACACAACAGAGGGAAAGCTAATGCTACTGAATGGACATTTCAAAAATTAAGCATCTACTTCTTTCCTCAGGGGCAAGTAGACAGAATGAATTTGTTCCATTCATTCATTTCTCATGATATCATGATCTCTCATGATATCACTTTTCTCCACTCCACTTAGACAGTCCTTTCTGGTTTTATTATTGCCTTTCTTATTCTCTCCTGGCACCCAAAACAAAAGTAGTCAAGAAATGAATATAAATATACCACAGGTGGAAGCAGCCATAAGCCCTTCTATATTAGTTTTTGTTGATGAAAAATAAAAAGCCTCCTGTAGTGTATGGTTTTATTTATATAAGATGTATTTTGGAAAAGGAAAAACTACAGGGAAAGAACAAACTAGTGGTTGCCAGGGGCTGAGGGTAGAAGGACAACACTAGCTACAAAGGGACAGGAGATGGGGCGATGGAAGCACCCTGCCACCTTGATTGTGATGGTGGTTACATGATGGTATTCAATGGCCAAGACTCATTGAATGGTACACCTAAAAAGGATGAATTTCAGTTATGTAATCATACTTTACTAAATTTGGTTTTAAAATAAAGTTAAATTAAAAAGACAAGTAATTTGAAACATAAAATCTAGCAGCAGTAAGAGCGTATAAATATGGCTTGCATGTGAGTATATGTCACTCACCTATTATAAAATATATTGAAATTTGGATGGGTATCTAGTACATGGATTTATATTTTTCTCAATAATTTAAGACCGTCAAGACCATTTAAATTAGACTGACGCAAGCTTTTGTAGGATTGAGAGGGTTCTCCTCAAAGAAATTGAGATCACAGGCTGAACCTTTCTCTACTAGTTGGAACATGAGCAAAACATTGGTGTGATGGATCCTTCTTTGAGAAGTTAACTTCTGCTGACATCTTCTCCGCTTACATTTGTAATTAAGAAGTTGCGTGTAATTAAGAAACTTTACTTCCATTTCCCAGGAAACAAAGTATTCAGGAGTCCTTTAAAGCAAAAGCAGTAATAATTAAAAATGAAATGAGCCACATAAGATTATTAAACATGTGATCTGTCAAAATAAGGAAACCATGACCTAAATACGGCAAACTAACATTAGTACACTACATATCAGAAATTGGTTATTGTGTTAATCAATTTATTACCATTATAATAGTACAATACTACAATATTCATTGATTACATTACCCGGAATGTTTAAGAAAAAGGCAGATCAACCTTTAATTTATTTCCAGAGAGAATTAAAAATTGCTTATGTGTTAAAATGTACACATTACTAATAATTAAAAATGTACTATATACACTAATACATTTCATGGAAATATATCTAACTTCTCAGTATATTTTTAGACAAAAGTTCTCCTTTGGGCTTTTATTATCCTTATTTGTAACCTTAACCAAAATAGTTATGTGCTTAGTAACTTTAAAACCATGAAAGTTAACATTAACCCATCTAAATTTTATGGTAAGAAATTTAAATGTCTCAGGCTACCAGTTGATTCTGAAAAAACAGAAACTGTGATTATTACCTAATTAAAATAACTGCCTGTAAATGTGTTTTTAATTCTACTGTTTCAGTAGAAAATAAAATATAAGCAAAAAAATACAACTACTCAATGGCCTTAGGCCTTCACTTCTAAACCAGGTTTGCTTTTAAATAATAAAAGAAGCAGATAAGAATACCAGCTCATAGATTTAAATGTCATTTGTGCATAATAATGAGCACAAAAATCTAAATGCATTTCAAATTGTAATATCAATCAATAGTCACACTCTGCCTCTATTTAAAATTCTAAACAAATTCTTTAATAACAATTAGATTTGGCTATCATTAGGTTTTACAAAAACAAGTAGCGTACTTCCTATAAAGAGCCAGTTCATTGAAAGAATATACATGCCCCCGATGTCAAAAATACCAGTCGGCTCAGAGGGTATGTACCGAAAATTGATGGGCTGAACAATGGGAAAGAGCTGAGAAACTTCTTGAGTTTCTGAGTGCTGTTGATGGCGCCATTTCCTAAAACGTTTAATCACACTGCTTTCAATGTGGACCTTTGGAATCAATATAGCATAGTGTTTTTGACACTATGCTTCACTGTGGGGCAAATAACTATGGGGCATTTTAAACTCTTTGTGCCTTATTCATAAAATGGAGTCAATGGATAGCCCATAAAATCATTGTGAGGATTAAATGAGATAGCACATATAATGTTCTTAGGACAGTGTTTAGAATACAGTAGGCAATCCTTAAGCGGTTTTGTTGGTGGTGCTGTTGCAATGCTAGCTGCCTGTAAATGTGTTTTTAATTCTAATAGTTTTTTGGAGCATTTAGTATTTTCCAGACACTAGTATACTTTGCTTTTCTTTATCTCTACGAAGTAGTGCATTAGCTCCATTTTACAGATGGTAAAACTGAGTTCAGAGAGTTTAAGTAACTTGTCCAAGGGCACATCAACATAGAAAGCCTGAATTCGTATCAAGATCTGAAATCAGAGCCTGAGTTCTGTTCATTTTTACACTCCAGCAACATGACTCTTCATCCTTCATCTTCACACATTGAAGGGAATAATCAAGATGTTCTTTACTTAAAACTAAGTAAATGAAGTCAGCAATGCATGAGTTTTTGAAAGAGTCAACATTTAAAGTCTTAGAACACATGTCCTTAATTCCCATTAAGAATATCCTAGAGAATGAATAATGGAGGAATGTAGAGGGTTAAATAGTTATGTAAGATGAAGCACATGGGTTTGAGAAGTTTTGGGTACTACAAAGCAGCGAGGTAAAGTTGACATTCATTCAAGAACTATGTTTCTTCATCTGTTCTACAAACTAGCTGATTTTCTTGAATGGAGAGATTATCTCCTCTTAGCCTGGAATGGAGGCAGTCTAAGTGATTTCTAACCCTATAGCTGTGTGACAGCTTGAGGGCGGAGACAGGTGGGTAGAGGGATGTAGAACAAAGAGTTGTGACATCTTCTTACCTTTGTTGACTTGTTTTTAAAGGGCCATTAGACCTACTTTTACACATCATTTTGCTCCCCATCAAGTCTGATTTTAGGTTTTTCTTCCAATTGTTTGTATCATTCAGCAACCATTTCAAATTGAATGCTATTTGAATTGTATTTGGAAGTCAAGAACATCTTCCATAAAACTACTTGTACATAGCTAGAGAGGCAGATGTTAACTGGTGACTTCAAGACAGGGCCCACAAGCACATTAAACCTTGAGAAATGGAGGTGAGATGGTGCTACAAAATTATGTTTGGAGGGGGACCTTATAAAGCAAGGGGATTTAGGGGATATCAGAAGTAGAAATGTTATCCTAGTATAAATGAAAGACACAAAAACTACAGCTGTAATCCCATTTGCATCTGATGTCTCTGGCCAAGCCTACCCTTTGCTCCCGATTGTGCATTGTGATCTCAAAGTATTCATTCCTGATTTTCATTAACCATTTCTCAAATGTGTCCCTGTTATTTTGAAATCTAGTTTTCTAAAATATAAGCATTCCTAGACTGCTCAAAGGGAATGCCTGCCTCTCTGCTTTAAATGAGGTAACAGATATAGATGTGTTTTCAGCACTTCAGAATAAAATATAGTACAAATGTTGGGTATATAAAAAAAGAATATTGTAATTTATTTTCTCATGAGTCAGATAATTAACCTTGAAATATCCCAAATAAAAGCATATGCTAGCCTCGATTAATTCTTAAATAAGTTTTCAAATTTAAAAAAATGTTCAACAGTGAAAAATATGCTGTAGTCAATTAGCAGAATACTTAGCAAGAAACAATGTAACTTAGTAGCCTCATAAGTAACTGGTCAGAGGCAAAGCATTTTATTTTGAAGACTAAGTGTTCCCCTAATTCTTTCCTCATCTGCGCAGTGGCAATATACCATCAACCTTTCCTATAAGGCTTGCAGAAAGAATCCAAATCTACTACTTACAACCTATTCTTGTTGTTCTGATATAATTTATTTCCTATACCACATGTAGAGTATGATTTCTTTTTTCTCTCTTTTTTTTTTTTTTTTTTTTTTTTGAGGTGGAGTCTCACTCTGTTGCAAGGGCTGGAGTCCAGTGGCACAATCTCTGCTCACTGCAACATCTGCCTCCTGAGTTCAAGCAATTCTTATGCCTCAGCCTCCTGAGTAGCTGGGACTATAGGTGGGTGCCACTACACCATGCTTATTTTTGTATTTTTAGTAGAGATGGGGTTTCACCATGTTGTCCAGGCTGGTCTTGAACTCCTGACCTCAAATGATCTGTCCACCTCAGCCTCCCAAAGTGCTCGAATTACAGATGGGAGCCATCAAGTCTGACCCAATTTTTCCTTTTCTGTTGTTGTTTATACATCTTATTTTCCCAGTGAGCAAGACAATTGCCAGACTACCACATTCATTTCTCTATTTTTCTTAACCTAGACTTCAGGGAACATTTATCAAGTTCAGTTGAATTTAACCAAATTCTAAGTAGAAAATTGTCATTATCACCACATCACTGTGTTCATTACTATTAATCCAAATAGACAGTCATATTAAAGGCACAGAAACTATTTAAACCAATGGGAATTGGCTTATAAAGCACAAACTAGGACTGAGAAGCAGATGTTTAAAGCATTATGACAGACCCATCGGACAGTTCTTAAAAGGCACAAAGACATAGGGCCAAGTCATTCAGTACTGACCACTGGCATTGGATTACGTTTTCCTTGCTGGCCAGTAGGTCCAACAAGATATTTACAGAAAGAAGAAAACAGTATGATATATAGTAAAAACAGTTTATCCCAGGACAATTTCTTCTTCTCAGTTGGTCTGAGTTTTCCAAGTCAAATTCGCTGAAATAGAAAGTATTTAAATTAAAGAGCAATAATTCAAGAGCGATACCTGGGTAATTTATGGTTTGTAGTCCAAGAGTTCAAAATGGGAAGGGTAAGCAATATACTTCTCATCTACAATGTTTGTGTGTGTGTGGTGGGCAGGGAGAAGGGATGATATGGGAACTAGCAATACCACTACATCCAGGCCTCACCATGACACAAAATGGTACGAAATGTACACATCACCAGTCAGTTTACAATGTTAGGAGGTACAAATTCCTGAGTATAGTTGATGTGGGAACCTGGGCTCAAATCTGACACGTTAACATGTAGTTGGTGTATCTCTAGTGTCCATGATCTCACTATAACATGTTTCATCATATTCATTAAGGAAGAAAAGAAGAATACATGTGGTCACCAGATTTGTTTTTGTTTCTAAAAGAAAGCTGCATCCTTTAATTACCCCTTACCATCTTATTGCTCCAATTATTACTGCAACTTTGAAAAAAATTTTTTTGACATAGGCTTTTTAATCAAGAACAAACAAGACCACACATCCTCCTGATTGATACATTAAAAACATATGTCTATTATGATAAATACCCTATGAATAATATGTTTTGGTGAAAAACCAAAAGCTGAACAAAATGATGGAACGAGACTCTTGACCATTGATCACCTTTTCCAAAGTCACCCCTCTTCAGAATATCAAGCCTGTAATGTGCTGAATAGGACCTCAATAACGTGTGCTTTCTGCCAGGATATCTGGTTGGTCTAGAAGGTCCAGAGTGTGATTCTGACCTCAACTTTGCCATGCTCAAGAGTGAAAATCATAGAACCAATGGGAAGAGAAATTTACTTGTTACATAAAAACTTGTAAACATTGTAAAAACTTGTAAAACTTGTACATGACAAGCAGGTCTGCAGCCAGATGTCACTGACATTTTTAATTTTCCTGTATAAAATTTTCCACGCTTAACCAGCTGGTATTGAAGAGCAGTTGGATAAAAAAGAAATTCTAGATACTGACTGGAGAATTCCAATGCATGACATTAAATAATGAACATGTGAGCTATGTGCAAAAGAATAGAAAGATTGACATCTATTGGGGATAGTCCACACATAAAATATGTTTATACAAAAGCACATAAGAAGAGCAATTTGAGATCCAGCAGTACAGAATAATGGCATAGAAGAACATCAAATACAATGTGCAAAAAGGAACAAAGGAAGAGGAAGAGAAACAACACACACAAAAAAAATAGAACACAGAACAACACCAGTACTAAAAGGGGAGTCGCTAAAGACACAAGAGAAAATAAAGATCAACTGATAGGTTCACAATAAAATACTGCTTTTAAACATAACAAGATTGTGGGATTTTTGGCAGAGTTATAATTAAGGATTCTTGATTTGTTTTGTTTTCACTTCAGATATTATTGAAGATTGAAGAAATTCCAGACTTCCAGGCTGAGAAATTGAAAATGAATGAGACCCCGATTGTTATGGAAGAATCAAATTGTAAGAGTCAGAGGAAAGAGAACCGTGTACCCCAAGGGACATGATTGGCTGCTCTGGGAATTGTGTAGTTGTACCATGTCAGAGCTTGAGGCATAAGTTAGAGGGATAAATCCCCATGAAGAGAGGATTTTTACGTTGTGAGAATGAGCAAGTGCATCAAACATAGTCCACACTCAATAAATATTAGAATAAACTGAATGAAAAGCAGTTGATAAAAAATAAACAAAAGCAGGGAGCTAAAGGAAAGAGCTTTAGAAGGTCCCCTCGGCTGTCAAACAGAAACCTGGAAGTAATTTCAAAAGTGGCAGGAGGTGAAAAAGTCAGGTACAGTGTTAAGAAAAGCCAAAGTTACGGACATTATGCTGCTACACAACATTGATTCTTTTTCTTCCGCTTTCTCAGACGAAAATGAAGCAGTGGAAACTAAGGTCTTCCTGTGAGTATGTAGAAGGAGTTACAGAAAGAAGCTGGTTGCAAAATATCAAGAGTCTTCAACTAGGATGCTTGGGTCTTTGACCCCCGCTACATAGCATTCCATTCTCACTACTCATGTGTGAAAGATGGTCCATGGCTTCTACCAGATTCTCAAAGAGCTTGTTACCCTAACAAAGGTTACGAACCACCATTCTAAAGAAAGTAATCTTTTTGGCCACTGGGGGGCAAGTTTGAAGGAGTTTTGATGGAAAGTTGGCTGACATCCGCCCATCCTTATTCATCCTCACCACTTTCCCTTCCATCTCAGCGGAAGTATTGCTGTCCTCTTGAGCCTTCTCTGCATTTTAAATCTCACCCCACCCCACCCCACCCCATCTCCACTGCTTTTGCTCACTTGCCTTTGTCCCATAAATATTGTTGTTCCCAAGACTCTATATCCAATCCCTTTCTCTTCACACTTTATACATTCTGTCTGGCTGATCTGTATTCTATCTGGCTCCAGCCAATTTATAAATGATGGCTCCAAAGTCTGGAAACATAGGTGAATACATAAGAAATGATTTATTGATACAGTATTAAAATACCTGACAAAATATTATTATCTATGTTTCCAGAATTTATGGCCATCTGTACATATGTATGGTTTCCAAATCAATCTCAAGCCAAGAAGTCTTTCTTGAGCTGGATGTGATTTTTAGACTGTGGAGTGTCAATGGAACATCTCCACCTGGCATCCCCCAAACACTTCTCACACAAAATGTCCAAATCAAAGCTCACTATTTTTCCCCAACATCCTTCTGCACTCCCCACCTCAGGGATTGGTATCCCCATTCTTATCCAACTCCCAAAGCAGAAACCTGGGAATTATCCTCAGCAGTTCCCTCCTCTTCACCACTTCTCTTTCCAACTGGTCACCAATCCCGTCTATTCTAACTCAAATACTTTACAACTCTGCTCCCACCCCAGCCCATCTTTACTGATATTACTTTAGTTTAAGCACTTACCATTTCTTGCCTCCTCTTTTATTACATTAGAGCTTCTCCCCATTGGTCTTCCTAATATAATCTTACCTCTTTTTAGGCCCTCCTCCAAAGAGCCTTTCTAAAATACAAATTTGATAGTGATAATTCATCACAAGCATACCTCAGATATTGTCAGTTTGGTTCCAGACTACCACAATAAAGCGAATATTGTAATAAAGTAAGTCACATGAATTATTTTTGGTTCCCAGTACATAGAAAAGTGGTGCACACGTTGTCTCTTTAGTCATACTACTGCACACTTACTATGTGTGCACTTATTAAGTGTATGAAACAATGTATGTACCTTAACTAAAAAAAACTTCATTGCTAAAAATTACTAATGATCATTTGAGCCTTCAGCAAGTTGTAATCTTTTTGCTGGTGGAGGGTCTTGCCTCAATAGTGATGTCTGCTGACTGATTAGGGTGGCGGCTGGTGAAGGTTGGGGTGGCTGTGGCAATTACTAAAAATAAAACAGCAGTGAAGTTTGCCACTTCGATTGACTCTTCCTTTTACAAAAGATTTCTATGTAGTGTCTGATGCTATTTGATATCATTTTACCACAGTGGAACATCTTTCAAAATTGGAGTCAATCCTCTCAAACTCTGCTGCTACTTTACCAACAAAGTTTATGTAATATTCTAAATCCTTTATTGTCATTTCAATGATGTTCACAGCATTGTTACCAGGAGTAGATTTCATCTCAATAAACCACTTTATTTGCTCAACTACAAGAAGCAACTCCTCATCTTTTAAAGTTTTATCATAAGATTGCAGCAATTCAGTCACATCTTTGGGCTCAACTTCTAATTCTAGTTCTCTGGCTATTTCTAACACATCTGAAGTTGCATCTGCCACTGAAGTCTTGAACCCTTCAAAGTCATCCATAAAGATTGAAATCAACTTCTTCCAAACTTCTGTTGATATTTTGACCTCTTTCCATGAATCACAAATGTCCTTAATGGCATCTAGAATGGTGACTCCTTTCCAGAAGGTTTTCCATTTATTTTGCCAAGATCCACCCAGAGGAATCACTATCTATGGCAGCTATTGCCTTATTAAATGTATTTCTTAAGTAAGAAGTCTTAAAAGTCAAAATTACTTCTTGCTCTATGAGCTACAGAATGGATGTTGTGTTGGTAGGCATGAAAACAACATTCACCTTCTTGTATATCTGTACTAGACCTCTTGAGTAACTAGGTGCATAGATAATGAGCAGTAATATTTTGAAAGAAATCTTTTTTTCAGTAAGCCATGCTATAAACAGATATCCGACCATCTAGGCTTTGTTGTTCCATTTATAGCGTACAGAGCAGATTTAGCATAACTCTTAAAGGCCCCAGGATTTTCAGGACAGTAAATGAGGACTGGCTTCAACTTAAAGTCAGCAGCTCCATTAGACCCTAACAAGAAAGTCCATTTGTCCTTTGAAACTTTGAACCCAAGCATTGATTTCTCCTCTCTAGCTAGGAAAGACCTAGATGAAATTTTCATCTACATTGAAAACCTGTTGTTTAGTGTAGCCACCTTCATCGGTTATCTTAGCTAGATCTTCTGTATAACATGCTGCAGCTTTTGCATGAGCACCTGCTGCTTCACCTTGCACTTTTACATTACAAAGAACAGCTTCTTTTTTTAAAATGCATGAACCCATCTCTACTAGCTTCAGAGTTGAGGCTAAGAAGTTCTCTGAGCAGGAGGAGCAGACCTGTGGTCAGGCACTAGGGCAAGCCATGGCTATATCCATAGAACACTACATTTAGGAAACGTGAACATCCTTTTATGAGTGCAGGCCCAATTTTTTTTACTTTTAGTAAGATACTTATCTGTTGGCTCTTTTTCTAATAACACCTTATGTATTCCAAGGAAACAGAGGTTTTCCTCCTTCACAGCAGAAATAGAGGTTTTCCTCCTTCACAGCACAGTCAATTAAGAGAACTAAAAACAGGTTAAAAAATGTTGGGCTTGTTTATATCTTAATTTAAAAACTGGGAAATATAATCCTGGCAAAACAGTCATTATTTCTGGATTCCTTCAAGAAGCCAAAAATCAAAATCTTTCAGAGCAGAACGTGAGCACTCTGCACCCAGTCATTTTGTGCTCCAGGTTTAGGCAGTGGTGACTCAGGTCAATGTAGGAGACCGAGGAAGGTCATCTGGAGGTCAGGGGGCCAAGCTTAGGGGGTCCCACTTTACATGTTGAGGTTCAGGTCAGATTTAAAAAAAAAAAAAAGGAGTTTTGAGGCTAAGTTTTTAAATGACCCATTACACATTTCTTCTTTTACAGATGCACAATAAATTGAGGCACAGAGAAGTTACAAAAAATTCCAAAATCATACCTCTAGTTGGTGGCAGAGATTTGATGACACAAAGGGAGACCAAGTCAAAAACTATTCAGACATTCTCTAGGAGCTTCCCACCTACGAGTGGAAAATCAATGTTCCATGTTCCAATACCCACCTGCGGAAAATCCAGAGTGGTATATAAGTATTAAACAAAGACATGACTGGATAGGTATATACATCCATACAGACTAACATCAATATTTTCAGCTTCATATATTAAAAAAAAATCTCAAAAACAATGTGATAATTTGTAATATCTAATTTATAAAATTTAGAAGTTGCTTTAGCTAAGCAGACCAGTGAGGGTATAGTCAATAAAACAAAAATCATTCTGTATCTTTGAAAACAAAAGTGTTTTTGGTACAGAGAATTGGTTTCATATATGATTAAAAAAAATAAAATAAAATAAAAAGCTGAGAATCTCAACAAATGATGCAACTTCCCCCAGATGAGCAATTGCAAGCAGGCATGGCCACTCTTTGGGCTGGAGGTAAGCAGGAGGAGTTGGTGTCCCTAGAGCTAGGCCAGGAAGGGTGTTTCCAGCCAAGGACCAGGCTTATAGAGGAAGAAGCTGTCCAGTGGGGTCTGAAGTCTTGGAAAAGACTCAGTCTCAACTTTATCCTCAAGAACCACAAAAAAATGGTAAGAGAAAGTCAACTTAAATTAGGAAATGACTCTTCCCCAACTCCACCCTATCTTTCCCTTTCTGTGTTTTGATTGCAATCCAATTCATCTTCACCCCCGAGGCATCTCTCCAAATGAAGGAAGCCATCCAACGGTGCCGATCTGAGTCAATCGCTCTTATCCTTTGGGGTTAGGAATAGCTGCATGAGGAGTGAGCCATCACATGACAAAGTGACCCAGAGGAGTGTGGTTCCTGAGCATAATGAAAATGCCAAGGTTAAAGATGATGACTAACTGCAGTTAAATCACCTTCCAAGTTCTACTTTGCTTAATTAATCCTTTGGTCACTCTCTGGCATATAATGAAATTCTTAAAGGAACATTTTAAACCTACACAGTCAATTTCCCCATTCAAGCCAGCAAAAGTATGATCCAGAAAGATAGGAAACAGAAAAATCAATTCTATTTACCAGTGAGGTGTTTTTGGAAACCCACTATTCTTCATATCTATTCCTTAGGGGACACGGGGATACCAGAAAGAGTCTCTGCCCTTCTGTTAACCATCTAGGGGGAATATGCAACAAGGGAGTGTGAATTCCCACTTTCAAGGTCACCTTGACATGTGGAGGTTTTCCAACATTTTGGAACCTGACTCATTCCAGCACATTGCTTTGTTGTGGCATCAGCTGTCAGTGGGCTGGATGACAGGAGCAACCAAAGCCTGAGTCCCTAAATTAAGAGGCTTCTATGTGCTATCTCATTTAATTTTTAGAATGATCATATGAAGACAGAACTTCTACCTCCTTATGAGGAAGAAATGGCTTAGGAAGCCCTAACATGCAGAATTTAAATTCTCTTTCCTTCCAGCTCACACTCCCACATGGACACACAGGCCACACCTAATCCATCCCTCTCCCCTCATTCATTCATTCATCCATTCTTTCACTTAATAAACAGTTATTCGTTGGGCACAGTGACTCACACTTTTAATCCCATCTGAGGCTGGAGGATTGCTTGAGCACAGGAGTTTGAGACCAGCCTGGGTAACATAGCAACACCTCATTAGCAACACCTCATGTCTACTAAAAATATTTTTTAAATTAGGCAGGCATGATATGTGCTTGCAGTCCCAGCTGCTTGGGAGGCTGAGGTGGGAGGATCGCTTGAGCCCAGGAGTTAGAGGTTGCAGTAAGTTATGATCACACCACTGCACTCCAGCCTGGGCAACAGAGCAAGATCCTGTCTTTTAAAAACCCAAAAAACAAACAAAAGACACTTTTTTTTTTTTTTTTTTTTTTGAGATGGAGTCTCGCTGTCACCCAGGCTGGAGTGCAGTGGCCAGATCTCAGCTCACTGCAAGCTCCGCCTCCCGGGTTCACGCCATTCTCCTGCCTCAGCCTCCCGAGTAGCTGGGACTACAGGCGCCCGCCACCTCGCCCGGGTAGTTTTTTGTATTTTTTAGTAGAGATGGGGTTTCACCGTGTTAGCCAGGATGGTCTCGATCTCCTGACCTCGTGATCCGCCCGTCTCGGCCTCCCAAAGTGCTGGGATTACAGGCTTGAGCCACCGCACCCGGCCCAAAAGACACTATTGATCACCTACTGTGTGCCAGGCACTAGGGATATAGCAGAGAATTTAAAAAAAGAAAAAAATTCCCACTGTCATGGAGTTTATATTCTAGTCTAAGAGGATAGCCAAAATAAATCAAAAGATATCATTTATCCAAAGATACTATGGTGTTATGAATCAAAGCAACAATAATGTAAGGAAAGGCCATGTATTTTCCTAGGATGAGAACAACTGACATTTTTTAAGAGGTCAAGGAAAGCTTTTTTGTAAAGATGAACTATTGAGGAAAGCTCTAAAGTAGGTGAGAGTGGGAGCCATACAAATAGGAAAGAGCATTCCAGCCAGAATGAACAGCAAGTGCAGAGGCCCTCGGGTTGCAACATGCCTTGTAACATGCCCCACAAACACAGCAAAGGGTCTACGGTAACTGAAGTGGAGTGAGGGTAAGAAAGAAATAGTGGGAGATGAGCTCAGAAATGTGAGAGAGATGAGATTTTGTAGGGCCTTCTGGGCTTTTTTAAGAACTCTGGCATTTACTCTGAGTGAGATGGGGAACCAGTGGAACAGAAGACTGACATGTTCTGACTTGCTTTTTAAAAAGGATTGCTCTGTCTGGTGGATGGAGAAAGGAATGGAGGGGCACAAGTGCAAAAGCAAGGAAATCAATTGCAATAATCCAGAGGACAGATGGAGTTGGAGGCGATAAAAGGTCAGATTCTGCATATATTCGAGACAAATTTTTAAGATCCTCCAGAGTACAAATTTATGGCCATTCATTCTTTCCCTGAGTCTTTAGGCTAAATCTGCGATGTTCATATATCCAAGGTCCAGGAACTTGGACCAGTGAGGAGCTCAGTTACCAAAGGTTGGATTTGGTTAGTGTCTTTCATGGATTTTAAAGAAACTGAAGCAGGGAGTTTAATGAAAAGGAAAGGATATAAGTAGTTAATATTGGTCAGGATAAGGAACCGCAGCATCAATATACTGAGTTCCTAATGGTTTTTGTTGTTTTTGTTTGTTTATTTGTTTGTTTGAGATGGAGTTTCACTCTGCCACCCAGGCAGGAGTGCAATGGTGCAGTCTTGGCTCACTACAACCTCTGCCTCCTGGGTTCAAGCAATTCTCCTGCCTCAGCCTCCCGAGTAGCTGGGATTACAAGTGCCTACCACTTAATATGTTAGGTCCCTATATTTAAAAGATTTCTATATACTATCTCATTTGATCCTGAAAACAATCATATAAAGACAGAACTTATTTTATGGGGAAGCAACAGCTCAGGAAGGCTTAGTAACTCGGTCTGAGTCACATGATTAAGACAAGGCTAAGTTGAAACTTAAGTCTGGCTCACTTGTCTCTGAAGTCTGTGGCATTTCCTCTACACTACAATTATTCATTCACTCAATGAATGTTTATTGAATCCCTAGTGCAGCCGCATAAGACACAGACATGAGCAAGATAGAAGTTTGTTGAGGTCAAGTACCCTAACTGTAAATGTTGCACTGATGCTTAGAAAAGAAGCTATTTTCGGCCGGGCGCGGTGGCTCAAGCCTGTAATCCCAGCACTTTGGGAGGCTGAGACGGGTGGATCACAAGGTCAGGAGATCGAGACTATCCTGGCTAACATGGTGAAACCCCGTCTCTACTAAAAAACACAAAAAATTAGCCGGGCGAGGTGGCGGGCGCCTGTAGTCCCAGCTGTTCCAGAGGCTGAGGCAGGAGAATGGCGTGAACCCGGGAGGCGGAGCTTGCAGTGAGCTGAGATCCGGCCACTGCACTCCAGCCTGGGCGACAGAGCGAGACTCCGTCTCAAAAAAAAAAAAAATAGAAAAGAAAAAGAAAAGAAGCTATTTTCTGGAAAATATCATTTTCTTTCTTTCATTCATCGACCAAATATTTATTGAGTGCCTACTAAGTACTGGCATAAATGTCTTTCTCTCCTGAAGCTTACATTGTGGTAGGGGGATCCAGACAACAAACAAAATGTAAAACCCCTCAGGCAGGGATACATACTATAGAGAGAAATAAAGTCGGGCTGCAGAGCTCTGATTATTCTACGTGGATTGGTCAGGGATGCTTCCTCTGCTAGGATAACGTGTAAGCAATGACCTAAAAAATAGTGATGGAGTATGGTATGCAAATATCTCAGGAGAGAGTCTTCCTGCCAGAAGGAAGAGCTACTGCAAAAGCTCTGGGTACTGCAGGAAGAGCAAGAAAGCAAAATGGCAGGAGTGGCAGGAGCAAGGGAGATGGTGGTAGGAGACAAGGTCAGCAAGGTGGTAGTGGACGGCCTAGCCAAGAGATCAGTTGGGAGGCTATTGCCATAATTCAGGAGAGAAATTATGCAAATTTAGACCATGTGAGAAGGAGTGGCCACAGTGAGAAATAAAAAGATTTGGGATATATTTTGAAAGTTGAGAATTTGCTGACACATTTTATATGGAGTGTATGAGAAAAAAATTTGACCTCAGCTACAGGAAGCACAGAGTTGTATATTCGGAGTTGGGGAAGACTATAGGAAAAACAGATTTGGAAGGGAATCAAGACAAATTAAGTTTTAGGTGCTGGAAGGGGGTTGATGTGTTAGTCTGAAGTGCGAGGGAGAGAAGCAGGCTGAAGATATAAGTGTAAGTGTATACCTGGTATTTACATCTCTGAGTCCAGATACAATCACCTAGGGAGCAAGCAGAGCTGGAGAACAGAAGACCTCTGAGCCTGCAGACTCTCCAACCTTTAGATGAAAAGGAGGCAGCAGAAAAATCCTAACCCCATACCTACTAAGTCAGAATATTGGGAGTTTGAGTTTAGATATTTATATTTTTAACAAGCTCCCCCAACTATGGTAATGTACAGTTGAGCTTGGGAACAACTGAAAAACTTAGACCTGCACTCAATGACACACCTTCTTGTCATAATTTAGTAAAGTACTTTTAATTGTGTCACTAATTTTAGGTAATCTAGTAAAGTGCTTGTGAGATGGGAATTATGAATAGACAGCCAAGGAAGAAGGAAATGTCCGATGCTATAGCTTATGCTTCCAACCAAAAGACGTGATGTTTTCCATAAATTCCAAAAAATTAGCTGTCCCAAATTTCCATTCCTATATGCTCTCAGATGTGTTCCTAGTTTTTGAATAGAGAAAGGTGGGGAGATGTTTTTAAGCATCTTGGTTGGTTTTTGTTAATTCATTGTTTCATCACATGAGGTAGCCAAAGAAATCTTAGCTTGCTTCTGTGTGCCTATTAAACAAGGGAGCAGATGACAAAAAGATTGATGCTAACCAGTTTTTCATGGGGTTAGAGTTATCCAGGAAAATGTCAAGAGTAGATACCCTAAAAAGGGATTCTGATAGATAGATATGTATCACTGAGTTTCACAAAGCCGTGCGTCTGAATGTGAGATCAACAAAAGGGAGAGTAAGAACCAAAAGCCAGTGCAAGCAAAATGGCCCCAAGAGAGTCACTGCAGCCGACTTCACATTTATATATAGTATATACTGCTTGTCACAGCAATAGCCACATATACGAGGATTGAAATTCTAAGTGGATGATAAACACCAATACAAGACGAACTAATCAGGAGGAGTGGAGCTGATTAAGGCCGTAGTGTTTAGCACTGCCAAAAGATAAAATGATCAGAAAGCTCAAACTGAGGATTCAGGGAGGAAAAATGGCTGTATTTGCTGAAAGGTTCAATAAATGTTTGGAGAATCAAATCCCTATAGAACACCTCATATATATAGAGGTTATACTTGATCTCTTGATCTGTTTACTGGCAGCATGGGAATTACCTGGAAACTTATTAGAAATACAGAATCTCAGGCCAACCCCCAACCTCCTAAATCAGAATCAGCATGTTAATAAAGATCCCAGAGGATCTGTGTGCACACTAAAGTTTGAGAAACTCTGATGAAAGAGTCTGTTGCCTTTAAAATTATCACTGACAAGGAGGGTGGAAGGAAGGGAACTAGTGGCTGGCTCAGCACTAGACTTAAGAATGAACAGATACCTAAACTTGTCTTCTCAGAGTTCAATAAAAAATCCAGGAAGCTCCTCAGTTTGTTAAGTGAAAGAAGATTGAAGAAGGAGAAATTTGGAGACAAAGTCTGAGCCCTCAATCAAGTGCAATCCCAGGCTAGTTACTTGGGCTCCAACTGTTCCCATAGCAAGGCACAGATATGGAAGCATAAACTCTGATTTAGGGGACATTCTGTGTGAGCTGACAAAGGCACCAAGAGAAGAATCAAGGTGGTTTGGGTAGTCACAGCAGTCACTAAGAGGAGCAGGCACTCACCCTTCAGAAAGTCCTTTCCATTCAGAAAGGAATGGAAATTATAGTCAAATAGCAACAATTCAATTTTGGTAAGGTAAGTAGAATTTCCAGATGCATGGAAAATATGAACTTTAGAGGACTTCACAAACATTAACATTTCTGCAAAGGCTTCAGTGGCCATGAATCACACTTTCGTGCATAGCACTGAATTCTAACCATCTCCTATACAGTGAACCTCAACCCCACAAGCCTAACCAAGTCCATCAGGAACGGAATCTGAGAACACACGTGCTCTTGTCATTCTGAAAGTGTTTTCTGAAGAGGCCTCTTCCTTCTATACCACAGTGTTGAGCAAGGAGAGGAAAAAGTCATATCATTATCCCATATATTCTTTTCATCCAGCCACAATTACAGGGGGGCTTGCAGCATGTTATGTGAGCCTGTCATCAAGGCTGAAGCTAAAAAATTTGAATTACACAACAGTAAGACGGGCCCATGCATCCCGCTCAAACAAGGGAATTCAACCTCAAACCAACTTACTCAAGGCACTTCTGCCATCCATGCCAACTGCCAGTTACCCTGAAGAGCTTAAACACACATTGGTACTGATGTTTTGCAAAGGGATCAGAAAAATATATATATTCTTAGAGCATTTATTAGTATTACCTTCAAGTCAGGTGCTATGCTAAGTGCATTCCATGCATTTTCACATTTTCTCTTCAAATGTAACACCTTCAAAAATTATGATTAGCTGTATTATCACCATTATATAGATATGGGAACCAACACTCAAAAAGGTTCAATAACTTGTCCAAAGCCACATGGTAAGTATACAAGCAGGATTCAAACTCAGGCCACTTGACTCTAATACCTTATAGTTCACTACCAAACGGCTCAACTTCCCATTATCAACTGCCCAGCCTCCCAACATGAATTGTAATGGAATAGAATTTACGAGACAGACACATTTACCATCTGCTTAAAGAGAACTTACTTGCCTGGACAAGTGCCCACTTGCAAAGGAATGCCATAGAATACGTATTTATGGTATCTACTAGGCATGGGAAATAAATAATTGAAGTGAAAGATCTATGCAGAAGTAGAGCCATCTGCCTTTCCAATGTCACTTGGCCAGTAGACTTGGGCTCCCACTGTTCCCATAGCAAGGCACAGTTATGGTAGCATAAGCTCTGATTTGGGGGACATTGCTGCCTGAGCTAACAAGGCACCAAGAGAAGAATCACGGTGGTTTGGGTAGACAGCAGTCGCTGAAAGGAGCAGGCACTCACCCTTCAGAAAACCTCTCTGATTCTAAGAGAGATTTCTACCACACTGTTACCACATTCTAGAAAAGGGTCAAGGGGAGTCCACTCCCTTCCCTAGAGGTGGGTGGTTAGCAGCCAACCCTCATGCAAGCCTCCAGGAGCACTCCATGGGGCAGTGGCAGGTTTATATGTCAGCAGGAAGCCAGCTTGCCACCCAGACACTAAACTATTATTGGAGCAGGCTAGACCTTGGCATCTGGCTGGTCCAGCTGTCGACACACCTTGCCAGTAACTGCAGGTGCTGGCTGCTGCTCTGGCACTGTCTCAGGAAAAGGAGAGTGCCAGAAAATATTACACAGACAAATTTTCAGCTAAGGGGCAGTGATTCTATCAGTGTGCCAATGTGCCTTATCACTGTGTTACTAGATAGAATTTGGGTTATGATGTTACTGTGAGCCTATCTTAAGCATGGACACATAATCAGGGTTAGGAGGAGGCCTTTCTCATAATATTATAGTCCTCAGTCAAGACAGCTTCATCATTGAGAACACACACACTCGCCAAATAAATATATTTAAACATCAGCGGAAAATTTTTCTGAGTTTGAGGAGGTTATATATAAAGGATCACAGTGGGGAGGAGAAAACATTAATTTATTATGGAAAGAAATGATGACATCTTCAAACACCCAGATGAAACAGCATCTCCTTCCTGGCTGGGAATGTGTGGTGTTACGTGTGTGTCGTGAAGGAGGTGGTTGGGGGAGGCCGGGAGATGGTAGAAGTCTAAATAGAGCATAGTGTGGGTTGTTGGGCTCCGCAGGGTGAAGAAACCTTACTGGAAAACTAGTTTTAAAAGAACAGAGTGTTTGTAAGCAGAGCTCCTATATGACGCCAGTGAAAGGAAAGAAGATGGAAAACATCTTCCAATTCCAAAAGTTGAAAAAGAAGATAAAGACTAAGTTTCATGTAAGAAAACATCCTCTCATCGAAAAACAGCTATTTGTCACTGCTTCAAGAAGTCATGTGTTTGATCTGGAAGGTTTCTGGCCTCACTATGCCACCTGGAACCTCAGGTGTAGTCTCCTGATCTCTTGTAACCTGAGATTCTCCATCTACACACAGAAGCTAATCATGCCTCCAGGCCCAGCACTGTCCACACCTGCAACACGCCTGCCAGGAGAAGGTGTCTAACCTCTCCAGAGCATAATTAGTCACCCATCCCCAAGAAAATAAATACAAAGAGGTGTTAGAAAATGATGTCATTGCATTTAATTCACCAGTATTCGCTGCACTGGACACGTCCAGCACTGTGTGCTAACCAGCTAACCAGGATCAGAAAGGTGCTAAGGATTAATTTGTCCATTCCACAGCCACTTGGTAAGTACTTAGTCAATGTAGAACATTGGATTAGGTCCAGAGAAGGGTACCTGTCCCATGTCCTCAAGATGCTTGCTCCACAGTAAAGAATCTTAAGAAATATAAGTAAATCACAGTGAGTTACGGTATTCTGTGAGATGTACCAAATGATATAAGCTGGATTTGTTCACTGCTTGCCTTATAAAGGCCTTATTCTTCTTAAGGTTGATTTTGCTAGTTAAAAGGCTAAGAAGTTTTCAAGAGTAGTTGGCAGGGTGGGTTCAGTAATTAGTTCTGTGTGAATCCTACCATTTAGAAAGCAAGAATGAGGCTGGATGTAGGAAATGGGTAAAAGGAGCTCAACCTCTTCTAAAAAAAAAAAAAAAAAGACTGTGGACTCACTTTGCTGAAAATTATCTTTTTTATTCAAGCTAGAAGAGTCACCATGGGTTTTGAAGAGTTCTTACACCAATAGCATAATACTCAGTTCCAAAAACATTGGGAAGTTTTATTATTTTTCCTAATACTTCATCTTTTACCTTTACACTAACAAAATTATATTTCAGT
Source organism: Colobus angolensis palliatus (assembly GCF_000951035.1). NCBI lineage: Eukaryota > Metazoa > Chordata > Mammalia > Primates > Cercopithecidae > Colobus > Colobus angolensis. Next base: position 1,747,703 of record NW_012119265.1, on the reverse strand, counting down.
TGTATCCTAAAAAAAAAAAAAAAGTTGAGGTAATATACCAAAGATTCCGAGCTCCTCATGCAAACAAAACCAAGTTCTTTCCTGCAGCAATATATCATTAACTTGCCAACATCTGGGCTGGGAGGTTTGTGATGTTTTGAATAAAACTTCAAAGGTCAAGGGTAAGCAAGGACCTAGAATTACTATTGCATCTAAAATTATTTTACAGCCTTCAAAAGAACATGGAAAAAATGATTGCAATTCCCAAAATTATATACTGCCTTTGGGGAAAACACATTTTGGAGTCCTTGGAAGTACACAGGTAATGTAAGAAGAGCCAGGCCATTTTCCACATTACAGTCAGTGCCAGACAGGAGGCACGGAGGCCCGGGTGCTGCCTTAGAATCCCAACCTGTTGTCTGAAATTTGCATACTAGTTTTCATCATTACCCCCACAAACAGATACTTCTTCTCATTTTTTCTGTTAGTTTCTTGGTTCCTAAGCTTGCAGACCTCAGTTGGTTTTTCTTGCTCTTCCTCTTCTCACATTGTTTATTCACTTATTTGACAACTACCTAAATGGCTGCCTGTATCACATTAGGCCTTGTCCTGGGTATTAGGATTATAATGGCCTCTGCCCTTCCAGAGCTGCAGTCCAGTTGGGATTACTAATAAGTAAACAACCAATTACAATACAGCAGTGTTTCCAAAAGTGTGGGTTTGGTCAAGCTCTACTACATCAGTCTTTAGCCTGAGCCTGGAAGTGGGCATTTAGGAAGCACTGGAGGTTAATTTTGTGCCCATCAAAATTTGAAAAGACATTCAGTATAATAGTTTGTGCTAAAGTAGGATGCACTTGTGCTGGGCTGGGTAATAGAGAGACCCATGGGAGAAAACATTAGCCCTAGTTGAGGGAAGGGAGGCTTGTCAGGAGAGATTTTCTGCAAAGTGATGTCTAAATTGAGATCTCAAGTATACACAGGAATTACCCCTATTTAGGGGAAAAGGTAGAGGGTAGGTACAAAAAGAAGAAATGTCCCAGGGGAGCCATTTCTTACAAAATCCAGAAGTGGAGAGAGTTCTTCAGGGTGGCTAGAATGAAAGGCAGCAGCAAGGAGACATGGGTGTTCAGAGAGACAGTCAGGAAACAGATTAGGAAGAACCTCATAATATTATTGTGGAATTTGGACCTTATCTTGACCACACTGAGGAACTACTAGAGAATTCTTAAGGCCAAGAAGAGAAAATTAAATGAGCAGTATGAGTCCCTTTCCCATTACTATGGGTTTGTGCTACCCTTAGAGCCCATGAGGTTCTGGAACCACCTTTAAGGTAGAGTTTTTTTCACCATCTGTCCTCAATTTGTTCCTCTCTCCTTTCCACTTCTGCAGACACAATCTTATTGCAACATTTCTCATCTCTCCTGTCTGGATTATGATAACATCTTTCAAAGTGGCTGCCTTGTCATTGTGCCCAAGCTTGTCTATTGGCTATGCTGTCAAAATGACCTCAGCCATTGATTTCATCATGTTACTCTCCTCCGTAAGAATCTTCCTCTTTTTCTACCAGTGACTAAATTTCTTGTCGTAACACTCAAGGCCTGCCACCATCTTCTTTTCTCACCTCTGTCTCCTTAGCACTTAGGGTCTTCATGCTTTTTCAGTCCTTCAGGCCCAGCATGGAACCATCGGGTACCTCTTGATAAAAACGTTTACTCGTGAGTATTAACTCCCAATTATATCACATGTTCAAGCCTGTTAGTTTTAACTATAAAGCAAGCAACCTTGTTTTTTATCTAAGGAATATTAGGCATCAACAAAGGAGGGAGGCAAGATTTTATGAGAGCAAAGCTTCTTCTGACTTCCCAGTCTCATGTGTGGTCTGACAAAGTCGCCCAGTGAAGCACCACCTGAGGCACAGTAATAGGAAAAGACACCTTGTGTTTAGCTTCTGTCCTGCCCTTCCCCATCCTCTCCCCTGTGTGATTTTGCATTTCACAATGTCTAGAGATGGTTGGGTTTTTTTTCTAATGAACTGTCAGATTTTATGTTTTTCCATTACCTCTTTGTTTCCTGTTTTATGTTTATGTTTTGGGTAGTTACCAAAAGGTTTTCTTCATCTCGAATACCAGGACCTTATTTGGATTGTTTCATTGCAATATTGGGGACTGGTATGCTGCTCTACTAAATTCTCTCCAACCCTCTGCCTGGTAGAAAGGAACTTAGTATCTGTTCTTGATGGGAGTGGCAATGTCCCTTCCCCAGCCTCTGGTCCAGTACCCGAATCTGAGTCCACCCCACTTTAAGGTTATGCTGGCACCCGTCCTCCCTATCCCAAACATTAGAATGGGTGAGTGGCTTACCCAGTTACCTATTCAGCTATCTAAGACTTCTACCAATTCTCTTGAAAGATTTATAGAAATTGTGTAAGAAATATTTTTTCTTATTTCTAGGTTGAGTTTTCCTTTTCTCAGTTTCAAGTTGGTTACCTAAGAGTCAATCATAAAATTTATGAGTCATAAATTATGTCTTTTGTGGAATAAGTCACAAGGGAGAGAGAAACAAATGAAAAGAGACAGACAGAGGTAGGAGGGGAGAGGCTGAAAAAAAAAATGTGTGAGCTCTTTTAAGATCAAAAGGACAACATTTTGATTTAGCTTTAGTGATGCCCAGCATAATGGAATCCTTTCCTTTTTTAAAACAGCTTTATTGAAATATAATTCACATATCATGCAATTCATCCACTTAAAATGTACAGTTCAATGGTTTTTAGTCTATTCACAGAGTTATGCTATCACAATCTAATTTTAGAACATTTTCATACCCCCACTCCACTCCCATTCATGGCAACCACTAATCTACTTTTGTCTCTGTAGATTTGCCTATTTTGGGCATTTTACATAAATGGAATTATACAGTAGGTGGTTTTTTATGAATGGCTTCTTTCATTTAGCATAATGTTTTCAAGTTTCACCCATGTTGTGGCATGTATCAATATTCCATTCCTTTTATTGCCAAATAATATTCCATTATATGGATATACCACACTTGCTTATCTATTCATCAGCTGACGGACATTTGGGCTATTATAAATAATGCTGCTGTGAATATTCATACACAAGTTTTTGTGTTCATATGTTTTTAATTCTCCGTGGTATCCTAGGAGTAGAATCACTGAATCATGTGCTAATTCTGTATTTAACATTTAAGGAATTGCTAACATGTTTTCCATAGCAGCTGCACCATTTTACATTCCCACTAGCCTTGTATGAGGCTTCCAATTTCTCCACATCCTTACCAACAGTTGTTATCTGTGTTTTTCATTTTAGCCATCCAAGTGGGTTGAAGCAATATCGCCTTGTGATTTTAATTTATATTTCCCTGATGACTAATAGTTTGAACATCTTTTCATGTGCTTATTGGCCATTTGTAAATCTTTGGAGAAATATATATTCAGATATTTTGCTCATTTTTAATTAGGTTGTCTTTTTTATTATTGAGCTATAATAATGTTTTTCATGTTCTGGGTAAAAGTCCCTTATCAAATACATAATTTGCAAATATTTTCTCCCATTCTGTGGGCTGTCTTTTCATTTTCTTAATGGTACTGTTTGCAACACAAAACTTTTTAATCTCACTGAAATCTAACTTATCTTTTTCTTTAGTTGCTTATGCTTTTGGTGTCATATTTTCAGCAAAGTAACACAAGAAGAGACAACCAGACACCGCATGTTCTCACTCATAAGTGGGAGTTGAACAATGAGAACACATGGACACAGGCAGGGGAACATCACACACGGGGGCCTGTCGGGGGATGTGAGGCTGGGGGAGGGATAACATAAGGAAAAATACCTAATGTAAATGACAATTTGATAGGTGCAGCAAACCAAAATGGCATATGTATACCTATGTATCAAACCTGCACATTGTGCACATGTACCCCAGAACTTAAAGTATAATAATAATAATTAATAATAAAAGCTGTTGCTCAACCCAGGTCACAAAGATTTACACCTATGTTTTCTTCCAAGAGCTCTACAGTTTTAGCTCTAAAATTTATATCCATACCCCATTTTGAGTTAGTTTTTGCATATGCTGTGAGGTAAGCATCCAAATTCATTCTGTTGCATGTGGATATACAAATGTCCCAGTACCATTTTGTGAAATTACTATTCTTTCCCCTATCAAATTGTCTTGGCACCTTCTCAAAGATCAATTGACCATAAATGTAAGGGTGTATTTATAGACTCTCAATTATGTCTCATTGATCTATGTGTCTATCCTTATACCAGTTCAATTCAAAAGGCATTATACCAGTACTGCACTATCTTGATTACTGTACTTTGTAGTAAGTTTTGAAATTAGGGAGTGTGAATCCCCCAACTTTGATTGTAGTGTTCTTCTTTCTTAAGAGTGTTCGCTATCCTGTGTCCCTTGCATTTCCATATGAATTTTAAAATCAGCTTATATGAATTTTAGAATCAGCTTATTAATTTCTGAAAGAAAAAAGCTAGCTGGAATTTTGATATGTATTGAATTAAATCTGTAGGCCCATTTGGGGGATATTGTCATCTTCACAATATTAAGCCTTCCAATTCATGAATATGAGCTGTCTTTCCATTTACATAGATCTTCTTAAATGGCTTTTAACATGTTTCATGGTTTTCAGTGTACAAGTTTTGCACTTTTATGATAAATGTACACCTAAGAATTTTATTTGGTTACTACCATAAATGGATTTTTAATCTCATTTTTAGAATGTTCATTACCATCCTACAGAAATATTTTTAATTTTTGTATATTGATCTTATATCCTGCAACTTTGCCAAACTTACTTCTAATAGGGTTTTTAATTTGTTTGCTTTTAGTAACTTGTTTTGAATTTTCTATATACAACACCATTTTCTATATACAACTATTTCTACTGCAACCAGAAATAGTTTTACCTTTTCCTTTATCATCTGGATAGATTTTATAGTAGTTCCCCCTTATCTGTGGCTTTACTTTCTACAATTTCAGTTACACAAAGTCAAGAAAGTAACAAAAATGTTAAATGGAAAATTCCAGAAATAAACAATTCATACATTTTAAATTGCACACCATTCTGAGTATCATTATGAAACTGTTCAGAGTCCCACTCTGTCCCACCTGGGACATGAATCATCCTGTTGCCCAGCATATCCACACTGTATACACTACCCACTTAAGTAGCCTTCTCGGTTATCAGATTGGCTGTTGTGGTATCAAAAGTGCTTGTGTTCAAGCAGCCCGTATTTTACTTAATAATGGCCCCAAATCACAAGAGTAGTGATGCTGGCAGTTCAGATATGCCAAAGAGAAGCCACAAAGTGCTTCCTTTATGTGGGAAGGTGAATGTTCTTGACTTAATAAAAGAAAGAAAAAAAAATGTATGTTGAGGTTGCTAAGATCTATGATTAAAAAAAAATCTATCCACGTGAAGAAAAAAATTGTACAAGTTTTGCTGTCACATCTCAAACTGCAAAAGGTATGGCCATAGTGTGCAGTAAGTGCTTATTTAAGATTCAAAAGGGATTAAATTTGTGAATGAAAGACATGAACAGAAACATGTTTCAATTGACAGCAACTGGGTTCAGTACAATCCATGATGTCAAGCATCTACTGGAGGGGTCTTGAGGTACCCCCGATAAGTGGTGACTACTGTATATCTTTTACTTGCCTAATTGCCCTAGATAATACTTCCAGTATAATTTTAAACAGAAGTGATGATCGTGGATATCCTTGTTCTGTTCCTGATCTTTGGGAAAGGATTTTTGTTGAGAATTGTTCCTCTACATTCAAAAGTAGTCTCCTTGTGATAACTTTGTTTGGTTCAGTTTGTAATGACCGCCTCATAGGATGAGTTAGAAAATGCTCCCTTGTCTTCCATTTTTTTGAAAGAATTTGTGAAGAATTGGTGCTAACTCTTTTTTACATGTTTGTTAGAATTCACCAGTGAAGCTGTCTGGTCCTAGGCTTTTCTTTGTGGGAAGTTTTTTGATTACTAATTCAATCTCTTTACTTCTTACAGGTTTGTTCAAATTTCTATTTCTTCTTGAGGCAGTTTCAAAAACTTTTGTCTTTCACAGAAGTTGTCCATTTCATCTAAATAATCTGATTTGTTGGCCTATGGTCATTTATAGTATTTCTCTGTTATTCTCCTTACTTCTGCAGTGTCAGTAAATGATTCCCCTCTTTCATTCCTGATATTAGTAACTTGAGTCTTCAAGTTTTTTATTTTTTCCTGGCCCATATATTTAAAGGTTTATCAATGTTGTGGATCATTTTAAATATCCAACATTTGGTTTTATTGCTTTTTCTATTGTTTTTATATTCTCTGTTTTACGTATTTCCACTCGAGTCTTTATTTCCTTCCCTCTGCTTACTTTAGGTTTACTTTGCTCTTTTTATTCTGGTTTCTTAAGGGAGAAGTTAGGTTATTAGCTTGAGATTTGTATCATTTTAAAAGCATTTATAGGTATAAGTTTTCCCTGAACACTGTGTTGGATGCACCCTGTAAGTTTTGGTATGTTGTATTTTCATTTGCATTTATCTTAAAGTGCTATGTAATTTCCCTTGAAATTTTTTTGACTCATTGATTACTTGGGAGTATGTTTAGTTTCCATATATTTGTGAATTTTCCAAGTTTAATTTTGTTATTAAATTCTAATTAATTTAATTCCATTGCAGTCCTTTCATTTCTAAGTATTTTTCAAGTATCCAATCAAAACTACTCTTGTCGCAATTCCACTCTAAAAGTAAAAACAAACAACTAAAGCCTGTACCCAAATAAGCCTGTACCCAAATTGAACAAAGCAATTTAAGGAATGAACTCTGCAAAGGAGGAAAAATGTAATCAACATCCTGGTGACTTTTTTTTCAGTGAATCTCACCCTTATTACTTATTTTTAAATTAAAAATAGATATAAAAATACCTTCAAGATTTTCACAGGGAGCATTTAATTTATGGAACTTACAAATACAAGCATGAACAAAGAAATCACAGACTTTTTAGACAGAGAAATAGTGGAGTGGGGGAGGACTAAAAAATGTGAGTGGTTTATTCAATCTAGTTTTAAGTGATTTCAAATAACAAGACTGTACCACTTCCCTTGGCAGATTTATGGAACTTGGGTAGAAATATTTTCCTGACATTCAGGCTGAGTTTTCCTTTTCTCAATTTCATCATGTCAGGCATAGCTGTGCCTCTGTGCACCACCCCAAATAGTTCCTCTCCTTATTTAGTTTGAGTTTCAGTCCCTCAAGGACCCGCAGGTGGCTATTATATCTCCGTTTTTTCATTCTTCATCCAAGTCAAACATATTTAGGCCTCTTAATCTGTCCTCTAAAGCCAGCTCTTACACTTTTGCATTTCTGTTCTTTGAATTTGGTCCAGTACATTCATTCTTTCTAATTCATGAAGACCCCAAATTGTGTATGAGTCACTAGGACTCACTCTCGATGTCACATAAGCTACTGTCTACCTCTGCACCCCTGGCATTTTACTTGGGGTGTGAAGCCCAAAATAGTACTTAAAATTAAAAAAGAAAAATAAAGACATTTACTTTCCTTTACCAACCACAGGTGGTTTTCAGTCTCACTGCTTTCCAAGTACTGAACCACTGTCCTGTTGGATGTCTGTCATTTGGATTATTTTTTCCCTCTCTCAGGCGGCAGAAATAACCAAGTTCTTTCTCTGGCTCTCTCAACATTCCCAACAGTTCATCTGGTCTGGTGCAACCATTCACAGCTCATGCCAAGTTTACAAGTGCACAAGTTTTTTCAGAGTCCTGCTATGTATCCTAAATATTTCTGAAACCCTCGGCTAATCTTTACCTTTACATGCCTTCCAGTGGCTCAGCAGATTTCCAAGCAAAACCTAAGTCTGATTCTTTTGTATGTTTTCTCAAACCCAGCTAAAAGTATAAGATATTCTTTAATCTTTAGAACAGTATTCTCTATAAGGTTCAGTAGCTCTTAGTACTGTATTACTACTTAGTGCTATATTAGTACTTAGTTCAGTAGCTCTTAGTATTAGTACTTACACAAGATACAAGATTCCCACATGCACTCTCTCAACGCTATTAGTGACTGAGCATTTTGCATTCATTTCTACCCACTAACTTCTCTGCATGAGGTATACTCATATCTCATTCATTTGAATTCCACTAATTAAGAATGTAATGTTGCCTGAGCTGAAGTTTATCTTTGCTCCATGGATGAAGATTCAAATAAATACTACGTGAGCAGGGGTGGTACATTTGGCATATATAAAAGAATAACGCTGCCTGAGAACTAATACATCCTTTTTGTGTCCATCAAAGTGTTTTACATATGTATTCATTAAAGCAGACTTGGTGGCATCTCTCCTTGAAAGAATGTGTTTAAAAATTAATTCAAATTACATGTGGAATAGAAGAGACTACATTGCTTTTCATATGGGAATTCAGACTTTCTCTACTTCCAACAGCGCTGGAAAAACTATATGTGTCATTCATTTAGGTTCCATCCACAGATGCAAAGCCAAGATCCCAAAATGAAATCCATCTCCTATCAAAATGGCTTGCTTTCATTTAACATTTTACCTTCAACGGTCACTCCTTTGCTCAAAAATAACTCTAGAAATGTTATCATGTGACCTATTTCAGATAATGTATTCGTTAGATTGTGAGCTCCTAAAAGCAGAAATTGGATGCACAATGCATTTCATATAGTGTGGCCTGAAGAAATGTAAATTAATATACAGACAAGACTTGAATGCTTAAGACAAAGGAGTAAATAATAGTAAAAATATCAGGTATTCTGGATGACCCTTGAAATGGATGGGATCTTTATTTTTCATTTTTTTATACTAGGAAGAGTTTTTACGTGTTCTCCCAACAGGTCATGTATCACAAAGTAGTGTGCAGGATTAAATGGAGCCAGACATTGGCTCAGATAATTGGACTTAGACAATAAACATTCCCTGGCAAAAAGAGACAAAGTAGAACCAGCAGCAAGATTAGACATTAAACCTAATGAGTCTAGGACAATTGAATCTAGGCATGCTTAGGTGAGAAAAATGACAAACCCAGATACACAATAAATATCCTAGAACTGGAAGGGACCCTATTGAGTACTTTGTTCAATCCGTTTATTTTTCAGATTCAGAAATTGAGACCAGGAGAGATTAAGGGACTTTCTCAGGAACATAAAACAAGTGCTACAGCCAAGACTAAAATACACTTCTCCTGCCCACCAATTCCTTGTTCCTCCAGCTGTGTCTCAGGTTCATTATTTATATTGCCAGTTGAATTGATGATCTTCCATACAAACTGAAAAACTTGCCACTGACTCTGATTTTTAAAGCTTGGATAGGAAAAACATTTGCTCATATATAACTGAAAAAAGAGCCTAAACCTCATGCTTTGCATAACATTATTTGGTTCTTCTTTATGCCAGGTGTCATATTTAATTACTCTTCATGGTATCCATTAAGATTTTTGTTTTAAAATAGTCATTATGTTACCACCGGGCAAAAAAAAAAAAATATGTAAAATAACTTGGCTCCCCTGACTAGGGTGGTAAGTAGGATAACAGGCTGTCTTTGAAAGAACACCACTCAATGAGCCAACTCAACTGTTTATATAGGTGGATGAATACACAAAGCTTTCTGGGTATAGGGCTGTTCTGCTGTGTCTTGGGGAGCCCAGAGGACCTGCAGGAGAACAGTTACTATTGTTCCTGGCCGCAGTCTCATTTGGATGCTGTATCTGTACAGCAGGCAAAACAAATGGCAGAAAGTAGATTCCAGAAGAGAACAGCAGACCCCAGCTACATAGTTTTTCACATTTATAATGAGCAATAGCAGGTTTTCCCTCTCTTTTGTTAAATCCCAAGGTTTCTGACATTTCCCAGAACTTTGCCAAGGTATTCATGTTGGTGTCAAGTATCCATAACAAATGTTAGAAGCCAGCATGGCAAACCCCAGGAAAAATTATGAGATGCTTTCCCGTATCTCAGCACCTCCTCAACACCTCTGTGCTTTCTTCAGGCTTCTGTTTCCTTTAAAAGTATCTTGTGTCCCAGGCATCCTGCTAAATCCTCATGGGAGGGATGGCAAATGCGTAACCTGTGTGCCTCGACTCCCTGCCTCCTGTGACTATTGCAGACATTGCCAATCACAATTGTCTCCCCAAGGGATGTGGCCTCGCAATTTACATCAATATAGAACTCCAGACAAGTATTCCTCATCAACATACCACACAAATAAAACTGTTTGTCATCCCTGCCTTAAGATAGCATCACAATAAAAAAAAAAAAAAAAAAAAGTAGCCTGGAGGGGAAATTCTTCAACCCCAAAAGTCTCTACTGACTCAATGGGCTTGGACAATAGTATGCAAAATAACAAGCAGCAAGGTTGCCATTTTGCCCCTCAAATTATATCATCCTAACGAAGAGGCAGTCTATGCTTGCCAACATAAAATAGGAATATCTTTAAGAACTTTGTCCCCTAGGTGTATAGCCCCTTCATTTTCACATATATGGGGTGTGTGCGTGTGTGTATGTGTGTGTATATATATATGTGCGTGTATATATATATATGTGCATGTATATATATATGTAATTTGTTTAAGACAGGGACTTACTCTGTCTCCCAGGCTGGAGTGCAGTAGTACTGTCACGGCTCACTGCAGCCCTGACCTCTTGGGCTCAAGGGAGCCTCCTACTTTAGCCTCCCCAGTAGCTGGGATTACAGGTACATACCACCATGCCTGGCAAATTTTATAGACTCTTCAACAATCAGATTTAACACCTAAGAGCTCTAGGGCTTCACAGTCTCCTGTGTAGTCCCATAACACAGTGGTTTTCAAACTTTGTCAGTCATGAGAATCACATGGAGGGCTTGATGAAACACAGATTGCTAGGCTCCACCCTCAGAGTTTCCGATTCCGTAGGCCTAGGGTGGAGCCCAAGAATTTGCAGAAATGAGTGATACTGACACCGCTGATCTAAAGGCTACATTTTGGGAACCACTGCCATAATCTGCTGCACTGCAGACTCCAGCCTCACCCTTCCTCCTTTGCCTGCTCACCTGAAACCACATTTTCAGGGTCACGTAGTTGTAAAACAGCAATTCCAATGGTTGCTCTGTCTCTGCTCTGCTCTCCCTGGCCTCTCAGCCGTACTTGGCATTCCATTTTCATACCCACTCCTCTCTCAGTTGCCTGAATGCTGAACCACCCAGAGTTCCTCCTAAATATATTACTGAGCAAATCTCCCTCCGTATCTCCTTATGCCTATAGAAATACAAAATACAAGATTTTGCCCTTAGTTTGTCTCTCTGAATGTCCTTTATCTCACCTATTTCCACAAATGACATCACTAATGAATTTAGATTAAATCTGCCTCTCTCAAATGAATTATGTACTCACAGTTGTGCTTCCTGTGGTTTTTGCTTCCAAACTTCAGGGTTTCATTCATTCTGTGTCTCCACCTGGAAGGCCCTCATGCTTACAGCTCCCTGCTCAAATCCTATACAACCACCAAAATCCAATTATGTGCTGCCACTTTTACAGACTCTTCCCTGACTACTCCAAATGGGTGAGCTCTCTCCCTTCCCTAATCTCCTCTGGTAAAAGCTTCTCACATGCAGCCTCTATCACTCTCATATGTTCATACCTTCTTCCTTCTGTGCTGAGATAATTGCAAGGCATATCTTGGTGACCACATAGTCTCCTATTTACCAAGACAATCTTGATTGCAGGTATCTTATCCAATTATCCTCATCAGTATGCTCATACTTATCACACCATGTGTTCTCATTTTTGGTTCAAAGCATATGTTTCCCAGAATAAATAACCCATAATTTTTTCTGGAACATCAGCATGCTTCTCTTGGTTTAAAAGCCACCCAGAAATATCACAAATCTACCCTTGAAAATAGTTCAATGCTTTCCCCATTAATACTAGCTGTTCTCTGTCACAAAGACCTTTTACTACCTTCAGGGAGAGAATGTTTGCCCCCACTCTATCCAGCCAAAGGTGTTAAAGATTTAATCTACATGTTTAGCCCCAGTTAGAACTTGAGCCATTTCTAAAACTCCCAGCATGGTAATCTTTCAGCAGCTTCGTTCCCACCAGTATGTAAGGGCTTAGGATTTCATTTGATGTTGCCAGCATGATATCCAGTGTCCCTGAAGAGAACCACCGAGACACACATGTCTGCTGACTGTAGTCTCCTTGCCAAGACCTGCTGAAATTCTACCCAATTTATACGACTTTGCTTTCTTCCCAACTTCCCAACTTGCACTCTAGTTCTTCCTGCTCTGAGCCACCTTCTTGACTGGGGGCCTACATTTGACTTAGTCTTCACCAGGCACCCTTCTGCAAGGACTTGGACCCTGTCACTATTCCTCCAGGCTTCCAAACAGATCTCCCTTGATGACAGTGCTAGCTTCTAAGTACAAGTATTGCTGCTTTCCAGGGATCTCTGCTATTGACCACCACTCACTAAATTATGAGCCTTCCCACCATTCCCCAGTACTCATTGGATAGTGATTTGAGCAGCCTCAGAGTCATGCCATTTTGGCTAATGATAGGCTAGGGCCTCACCAAAAGTCTATTTGATACCTTCCTTCCAAGAACCCCAAAACCTAAATCCCTGCCATGGACTCCCTTCTCATGGTATCCCATGGCCCTGGGTCCACTGTTCCTTTTGGGTCTTCCTCTGCATGGAATTGAGGAAGGCCTTGCTGATATTACTACTACTACATGCTTCTCCCAGGGGTTCCACAGCATGGGCTTAATTATCTTTAACTCATCACCTCCATCACCCACCACCTCATGATGAACGAGACACACCATCCTAGTCACAAAGGGTGAAGTCTCCTCCAGAGCTTTCTCCTGCGCAGTCTCTCATCCTCTAGTTAAGAGGATGACTAGTTAAGAGGATGACTACTCTCCTCCCAACCATCTCCAGAATAATTGTAAAGATTGGGTTGGGGAAGAGAAATCGTGGTCTTGCCTTCATGGGAGGCCTCAAGGCTTGAGATTTCTTTTCCTGAAAGTTTCACCCACCCTTTGGGTACCAAAGATTGAATCCTCACCAATGACCATCAAGAAGCCCCACTGCCTACAGCTAGCATTGGGCCAGATGTCTGCCAGGTTGTAGGAAGAGTAGTTTTAGTCTTCAGCTCAGACTTCTCATGCTTATACACTGGATTTGGATGATTTTCAGATTCTCCTGAAGGCTACTTTAATAGCTCCTCAAAACAATGGGACCCCTAGGGCGAGTTTAGCACAGAGGGAAAACAAAGACATACTCATCCTTACGATCACCAGGCGTGACATTCAAATTCAACACCTGGCAGCCATTCATTAATTTGCCAGCTTGTCAACATTCTCAAAAAAATAAAATTTCAGAATTTTTGTGGGAATATACTATTATTGTATCCAGTAAATCCTTTTCCATGGAGTTGCCAACCAAAATAAGCCATCTGCTGACCCAACACTGCTAATAGCATAGTTTTCCACAGAGAGTGCTAAGTGTCAACTTTCTCAGCCTTCCACTTCCACTTATTACTTGCAATTGTCCAACCTTACTACAACTCGGCAAACATTGATTTGAGGGCTATCACATAACAAAGCCTGCTGTTTCAGATGTTGCAGTAATCAATAATAGCAGAGGATTTGAGAATGTTTAAGACACTTTTCCCATACTTCATCTCATTTAATTATCTACACCAAATTATTATACAGCTCAGATCAGTAAAACATTGGTAGTCCTGTTTCTTACCTCCTTCTATCCAGCAAGCTATTCTTGATCCCGCTGAAGTCAGCTCTCTACTTAAAAAAAAAAAAAAAGAAATAAGAAAACTCAGTGGCCCAAAGAGTTTCAACAACCAGTTTACCTAACTGTTCTACTTGTTCCAGTACAGGCCACAAAGTCCTCTATATTTATTCAGTGACCTCAAGAAGAAAAATATTAAAGTTTCCTCCAAATAAAAATTCCTTAAATGACTGTCACTAAATTTTCAGGCTAGCTTTAATGCTGGCATAAACTAAATAAACAGAATAGAATTGTGTTTATAAACTCTCCAGATTTGGACAATTAGTCATGAGCAACCCACACAAATAATTTTTCAGACTGACCTTTTCTACCCTTGCCACTTCAGTGTAAGTCATCCGTGACTTCTGGTCATCCCACATACTTTGTACTGACAAACCTTTAATTTGCAAATGGAGATGGGATGACTTAATAGGTAATTTTTCATTTAAGAAGTAATATTTTTGTTAAGTGCCTTGTCTGACTAAGTTAGCAACCAAAGTTAAATCCACAGAGTATAAAAAGAGTTTTGTTTACACAAAAAAAAAAAAACAGAAAGGAAGAAAAATTCTTGTCCACATCATTCTTTGACAATGCATCTGAATAACAGTGGGCTATAAATAGAAGATGCAAGAATGACTAATTCTGTTTTGACTCCATCTCTTCAATGACAAAGGAAACCCCTCTGTACAAACATATTAAGCTAAATCATAACAGCTGGACTTTAGGAATTTTATCTAGAACATCTACATCAAACAACTAAGGGTGCCAACCTTGAAGATGTACAAATAACTCCCAGTGGAAGCCAGTTTTATAACTATCAACTCAAGGGACTTGTGATTTAAAAGAAAGATTTAAATACTGCCTTGCTTTAAGAGAATACTCCCTTGAAATCCTCACTGCTAATAAAATACAGGAGAAATTTACCCCAAATTACTTTATCCTGGAAAAATCTGTCTTTTGTGAGAGAGAGCACACATGATTCATTTATAGCTAGAATCTTTCTTTCTGAAAACTTAGTTATCCTTCAGAAATTTGTCAGCTAAATTAAGCCCTTAGCCATATAGAGAGAAGTCTGCTAGCACTGCACTGGGAAGAGAATGAATGAAAGACTGGATTGAATTTTCCATGGAAGCCGACAATTAAAATTGTTTTCTTTGGTATATCCCTTTCTGTCCGTTGTTTTGGAGCTCTCCAAGAGAAGAAAAAGGTTAAGAAGCCTGATTCAGTCATTTCCAAATCTCACTTCCAGTTTCCATCTTATTTAAGACATGACTTAACTTTAATGTGTGTAACATAAACAGAATCATAAAAGGGAAAGAATTAGAACAGTCTGGAAGAGTAAATGTCCAAAGCAGGAAAATGCCACAGCTGATTTGCCCTTTTTATTGTTGTTGGTCTTTTGCGTTGTTTACTGCAAGAAGAAATTCTCTGTCCTCTGCTGCCGCTTCCTCACCCTCCATTACAATCACTGGGAATTCCAATTTCACAAAGTTATTACAATACAGCCACAAATAATCCATCTTGTCAAGTCCATCTTCGGGGCCGAAGATAAAGTTGGAGCTGAGTTGCTACACACATCTGGAGAAGGTTCGTTACTTGTAATCGTGAGCCGCTCTGTTAATGCACCCATGAGAAAGGGGCTGACAGGCTGCATATTTCTGCAAACTGTTCCCAGAAAGAACCAATTTCCTGACTTCCATGTGGTGTCAATAATGGAGGCATGAGATGGAGCAGTGCTTATGAAATATTAAATCTGCTTACAGGACCAGCTAGAAGCAAATTCAGACCACCTGTGAGAGGGAGTCTAGCAGTGGGTACGCATACTTTGGCACACACGTGGCACATGTGAATGATATGCTCTAATCTATGCATTTGGGCTCATTTGCCACAAAACTTCCTGACAGCAGTAGTGAGAGAGAGAAAGAGAGAGAGACGCAGTAAAACACATTTCTGCACATTTAGAACTGAAACAGTTCAAATAACTGACATTATTAAATTTACTATCATAAGCAGCCAAAGTTCATCTTATTCATCAGGAAAAAAGTGACTGATGTTTCGTGGCATTAGTATTAGATCATTTTGGTTCTTGCCAATAAAAACAAAGCATTAGTGTTTCAATGTTTTAATATCATGATTTAATTCTCTCAATGATATTAGGACCAAGAAGCTCAACCAACGTGAAGACCCCATCAAAATTCTTGAGTCAAAACTATGGTTCTGAAATGAGTTCACCATCCTGACCTCCCATTTCACAGTATATATTTTATGCTTGTGACTTTCCAAATATGGGCTCTTAACACTGCAAATGTAAAGTTTTATATGACTAACTTGTGTTTCAAGGGTTTGCCTAAGTAAATAGAAAAACATCTGGGCTCTTTTTACTGGCAAAAGCAAGAGATATTTGACCTAAGATCAGATTCTGAGACTTGAACATTAACTTGGTCTTTCCACAGAACGTCTCTAATTTTCCACAACTCTCTGCTGAGAGGGTTCAGCCCAGTACTTTTAGAGAAAGGATGGACTAAGCATGTGTCCCCCTAAGACATATGTCCCAGTTGGCTTCCTTCACTCCAAAACTTTACCCACTGTTGTAATCCACTCCCACCTAAACAAAAAGGTACTAATGCAGGGCTGGAACAACCCTCCAAAGTCAGGGTCTCAGTTAGACTAGGGGCATCTAGCCCAAAATCTCTCCAGATGGGAGGGTGTGCAGGATACTACTTTAGCTGGAAGTCAGGACTTTCAAATTGTCCCATCAGCTCTTCAAGGGCACCATCTACATTTCTAGTCTGAAATTCCTTAGGTTTTAAGATAAGCCCCCTGCCCAGGACTCCCTAGAGTCTGGAACCAGAGTAGTCTGCAGAGTGGCATTCTGGGCCTTGACTCCCTTTCTGACTTGGCACTGACCTCTAGAAACAGAATGGGCCCACCCTCCAGGGACAGAGTGGAGATTACCCAGACTCAAGGACTAGCAGTATGGACACCTGTTCACACATAGGTCTGGACAGCACCATTCCCACTGCATCCCACATGAAGGGCACACCTGCACACATAACTCCAATGAGAGGAAGCAGCCTGCAGCTATGCAGCATTGCAGCCATTGGAATCTAGTCTAACTTTTCTTGAAATTTTACATTAAAATTTAAAAGTAATCAACCTAATCCCCGATCTACTTTTGTCCACGTATGTTATTAAAAATCAACTTTTAAATTTTTTAATTGAAAGTTAAATTCTATCTTCGATATAAATAATTATGCTTCTTCATGACATTCTGACAAAAAGTAGTTATATCCAAAGGGTAAGAACCAAGGTTAGTTTCAATAGTCATTTTCTTCACAAGTTCAATGAATTCTTAGAATTTTAGACTTTTAGAACAAGATTATATATTAATATGTCTACACAAGGACTTGTACACGAATGTCCATAGCAGCATTATTCATGGTTGCCAAAATGTGGAAACAATTCAAGTGTTCACAAACTGGTGAATGCATAGACAAAGTGCAGTATGCCCATACAATGGGCTGGTATTCAATAATAAGAGGAAACGCAAGTACTACAGATGACCCTCAAAAAGATTATACTGTGAAAGAAGCCAGACACAAAAGACTTCATGATTCCATTTATATAAAATGCCCAGGAAAAGTTTATAGAAATAGAAAGTAGATTCCTGGCAGCTTAGGGGTTGTGGTGGGAACAGGTTGTGACTACAAATGGACACATCTTGTTGCAGATATAAAAATGTTCCAAGTGGATTGTGATGATTTCCCAAAGTTTAAATATCATCGAACTGTAGCAAAAATAAGGAATCAACCTAAATGTCCATCACCAGATGGTTGGATAAAGAAAATGTAGTGTATGTACACAAAGGGATACTATTCAGCCATAAAAAAAGAACAGAATCACATCTTTTGCAGCATCAAAGTTGAAACTGGAAATCATTGTCTTAAGTGAAATAAGTCAGTGATATGGTTTGGCTGTGTCCCCACCCAAATCTCAACTTGAATTGTATCTCCCAGAATTCCCACATGTTATGGGAGAGACCCAGGGGGAGGTAACTGAATCATGGGGGCTAGTCTTTCCCATGTTATTCTCGTGAGAGTGATTAAGTCGCATGAAAACCGATGGGTTTATCAGGGGTTTGTTTTTGCTTCTTCATTTTCTCTTGCTGCTGCCACATAAGAAATGCCTTTCACCTCCTACTGTGATTCTGGGGCCTCCCCAGCCATGTGGAACTATAAGTCCAATTAAACCTTTTTCTTCCCAAGTCTTGGGTATATCTTTATCAGCAGCGTGAAAACGGACTAATACAGGAAATCCATACCAGTAGAGTGGGGCATTGCTGAAACGATACCCGAAAATGTGGAAGAGACTTTGGAACTGGGTAACAGGCAGAGGTTGGAACAGTTTGGAGGGCTCAGAAGACAGAAAAATGTGAGAAAGTTTGGAACTATCTAGGGAATTATTGAATGGCTTTGCCCAAAATGATGATAGCAATATGAAAAATAAGGTCCAGGCTAAGGTAGTCTCAGATGGAGATAAGGAACTTGTTGGAAACCAGAGCAAAGGTGACTCTTCTGTTGTTTTAGCAAAGAGACTGGCAGTATTTTGCCCCTGCCCTAGGGATTTGTGGAACTTTGAACTTGAGATGATTTAGGGTATCTGGCAGAAGAAATTTCTAAGCAGCAAAGCATTCAAGAGGTAACTTGGGTGCTGTTAAAGGCATTTGGCTTTATAAGGGAAGCAGAGTGTAAAACTTTGGAAAATTTGCAGCTTGACTATACAATAGAAAAGAAAAACCCATTTTCTGAGAATAAATTCAAGCTAGCTGCAGAAATTTACGTAAGTAGCAAGGAGCCTAATGTTAATCCCCAACACCATGGGGAAAATGTCTCCAGGCCATGTCAGAGACTCTCATGGCAGCCCCTCCTATCACAGGCCTGAAGGCCCAGGAGGAAAAAGTGGTCTTATGGGCCAGACCCAGGGTCCCCATGCTGTGTGCAGCCTAGGGACTTGGTACCCTGCATCCCAGCCACTCCAGTCATGGCTGAAAGGGGCCAACATACAGCTTGGGCTGTGGCTGCAGAGGGTGGAAGCTGCCAATCCTTGGCAGCTTCCACATGGTGTTGAGCCTGCAGGTGCACAGAAGTCAAGAATTGAGTTTGGGAACCTCTGCCTATATTTCAGAAGACATATGGAAATGCCTGGATACCCAAGCAAAAGTTTGCTGCAGGGGCAGGGCCCTCATACAGAACCTCTGCTAGGGAGGTGTAGAAGGGAAATGTGGGTTTGGCTTCCCAACACACAGTCCCTATTGGGGCACTGCCTAGTGAAGCTGTGAGAAGAGGGCCACCATCCTCCAGACCCCAGAATGGTAGATCCACCAACAGCTTGCACCATGCTCCTGGAAAAGCCGCAGACATTCAATGCCAGCCCATGAAAGCAGCTGGGAGAGAGGCTGTACCCTGCAAAGCCACAGGGGAGGAGCTACCCAAGACCATGGGAACCCACCTCTTACATCAGCATGACCTGGATGTGAGACCTGGAGTCAAAGGAGATCATTTTTGGAGCTTTGAAATTTGACTGCCCTGCTGGATTTCAGACTTGCATGGGCCCTGTTACCCCCTTTGTTTTGGCCAATTTCTCCCATTTTGAATGGTTGTATTTACCCAATACCTGTATCCCCATTGTATCTAGGAAGTAACTAGCTTGCTTTTGATTTTTACAGGCTCATAGGCAAACAGGACTTGCCTTGTCTCAGACAAGACTTTGGACTGTGGACTTTTGGGTTAATGCTGAAATGAGTTAAGACTTTGGGGGACTACTGAAAAGGCATGATTGGTTTTGAAATGTGAGGGCATGAGAATTGGAGGGGCCAGGGGCAGAATGATATGGTTTGGCTGTGTCCACACCCAAATCTCAACTTGAATTGTATCTCTCAGAATTCCTACATTGTAGGAGGGACCCAGAGGAGGTAACTGAATCATAGAGGCTGGTCTTTCCTGTGCTATTCTTGTGATAGTGACTAAGTCTCATGAGATCTGATGGGTTTATCAGGCGTTTCTGCTTTTGCTTCTTCATTTTCTCTTGCCACCACCAGGTAAGAAGTGCTTTTCACCTCCCACCGTGATTCTGAGGCCTCCCCAGCCATGTGGAACTGTAAGTCCAATTAAACCTCTTTTTCTTCCCAGTGTCGGGAATGTCTTTATCAGCAGTGTGAAAACAGACTAATAAAGTCAGACACAGAAAGACAGATATTGCATGTTCTTATTCATAAGTAGGAACTAAAAAATGTGTACACATGAACATAGAGAGTGGTATGATAGACAGTGGAGACTTGGAAGGGTGAAAGGGTCAGGGCATGAATTATGAGAAATTACTGAATGAGTAATGTTCATTAGTCAGGATAGGGATATCTTAAAGCCCTGACATGACCACTACCCAATCTATGCATATAACAAAATTGTACTTGTGCCCCATAAATGTATGAAAATAAAAATAAAAATTATTGAATTGTACACATTGGAGAAAAGATTATATTAAAAAGTACTGGCAAATATGTATTGAGCATTTACTCTGTATCCAGGAGCTCAAATGTTTACATACATTACTTAATCTTTACAACAATCCTGGTAGATAGGTACTATTATTCCTGTTTCACAGATGACAAAATCGAAGCAAAATGATTAATTTTCTTGGAGTCAAACAGCTAGTAAATGGTGGAACAAAGACTCTAGTCTGAACTTCATGACTCAAGAATTTAATCACTATGCCAGAGCTTCCTTAAAGGTATTCTTCGGCATACTGGTATGCTCTACATTTGTTATAGGTGGGACAAAATATGGATCCTCCTCTAAGTCCCTGGAATAATCAGGCAGGACCTAGGGCAGGCAGAACCCCAGGCTAGTCTCTTTAGTCCAAGAGCAGGCTCACCCAGTTTATGCCAAGTGTCATGCTCATTTTGTATAGGCATCATAACTCAAAGCCCCACCCCAGCTTATAATTATGCTATCTTACACTACAACTGTTCACTCTCCCCACAAGCGGCTCAAATGATTGACCCAGGATCTTATTTGGGGTTTGTGGTAAAGCTGTACTGGCCCCCAGGCTTCCAGACAAGGACTTTTTCCATCATGCCACGAGGATTTCTATGTCATGATAGAATGTCTGGCTAGATGACATGACAGCAACTGCCCTGAAGTCAAAATAATTTGAGATGTAAACACATACACACACACACACACCATTTTCAAGAACATAAAGATACAGACTAGAAGGACCCTGGGCTTCATCTTTAACTGCTGTCTCTTCCATACACCTGATTGATAACCATGTTACAGTCTTCTCCTCCTATCTTCTAAATATCTTTTGATTCCATCTATTTCTTTCCATCTGCACTGCCATTACTACATTCCTGATCATGCATCCTCTGCCTGGATTACCTCAATGGTGATATAACGTCTCCATGCAGCCAGCACTGCCCTCACTACTGATGCTCTATGCTGTGGCCTAAGTGATTTTCCTAAAGTATAGATCCTGTCATGTCACTGCCATCCTTAAAACATCTCAGTGAGCCAGGCTAAGTGGCTCATGCCAGTAATCCTAATGCTTTCAGAGGCCAAGGTGGGTGGATTGCTTGAGCCCAGGAGTTTGAGACCAGCCTAGGTAACATGGCAAAACCCCATCTCCACCAAAAACAAATAAAACTTAGTCGGGTGTGGTGGCACACACCTCTAGTCCCAGATACTTGGGAGGCACATGTGGAAGGATGGCTTAGCTTGGAGGCAGAGGTTAGAGTGAACTAAGATAGTGCTACTGTACTCCAGCCTGGGCAACAGAGCCAAACCCTGTCTCAAAAGAACAATAACAAAAAAAACTTTCAGTGGCTTCCCACTGACCACAGAAGTAAGTCCAAACACCTTATTATAGACGCCTTTCACCTTCACACTCTTTCTATAGCCAGAATATTCTCAGTTCTGCAAACCCTGGTGTGCAGTCAGTGGGTCTTTGCACATGATGTTCCCACAGCCTTACCTGAGTGATATGGTTTGGCTGTGTCCCCACCCAAATCTCATCTTGAATTGTAGCTCTTGTAATTCCCACATGTTGTGGGAGGGATCCAGTGGGAGATAACTGAATTGTGGGGGCAATTCTCCCATACTGTTCTCATGGTAATGAATAAGTCTCATGAAACCTGATGATTTTATAAGGGGAAACCCCTTTCCCTTGGTTCTCATTCTCTCCTCTTGTCTGCTACCATGTGAGATGTGCCTTTTGTGAGGCCTCCCCACCCATGTGGAATTGTGAGTCCATTAAACCTCTTTCTTTTGTTAATTGCCCAGTCTCGGGTATGTCTTTATCAGCAGCATGAAAACCGACTAATACACTGAGGTTCATAGGTTTGCCTAAATGAATAGAAAATCATCTGGATTCTGTTTTATGCAAAAGCAGGTTTTTTTCCTTCTACCAAAAGATAAAGATATTGACCCCCTCGCTGTTCCTTCATCTGGCTAACTCCTACTCATCCTTCAGAACTCAATTTAGAAGATCCAGGATGCTTCCTCTCTTTTCCTCCCCCAACCCTCAAATGAACCACTCTGTTATGGACCTTACGTGTCTCCCTACTGTCAGACTTACCTTCTAGTCTGCAACTCTGGAGAGCAGGTCTCTGGTGCATTTGCTGGTTGGATAGATGCTCAGTGGCCAATGCACAATACATTGAAAGAGCTCAACACATTTTAAATTAATGAAAGAACAAATAAAAAACATAATAATGCAGAACTGGATTAACCTTTTCTCTCCAATAACAGATTACACCTATAATCCATTCAGTAGTTTTAGTCCTTCAACTACCCTTTTTGAGGAAAGCAGTGAGATGCAAAACACCTAGACAGCTTGTCTGCCAAGCTGGCACACCATGAAAACCATCATTCCAGCAGCTCAGCTCCTTAGTAAAAATTAGAGATGATGGACTATAATTTTCAACCAGAATACAATTAATTTGGCTAGTTTAATATCTTAACACCTATTGTGTTCACTGGAAAACAGCAAAATGCAAACATTAATCCATCTTGAATACAGCTCTGTAAATAATATGTTTATGTATGTAGGGGGAAGGACTAGAGAACAGAAAAACACAGTTGATCTGTTGGGATGATAGACATAAATCATAGAAGAGCTATGTTATTTTTATATTAGCATATTTATATTCATACCATTGTGCTAATGAATATTTTTTAATATTAATCAGCCAACATCTAACAACTTAAACATTTGTTCTGATGGCAAATCAATAAACACAATAGATAGAGCTGATTGCTCTATTTGATTTCCAATACATAATTTACTTAAGAACTCACAACAATCATAATACAGGCAACATGTACTGACCACTTAGTATATCCAGGCACTGAACAAAGTTTTATTCTACCTCCTTTTTACAAAAGAGAAATTCGGTGTAAAGAAGTTGAGTGACTTGCCAGTAAGTTAAAAGCTAGAGTAATGATTGATTTTATGTGTGAACTTGGCTTGGCCATGGTGACTAGTTGTGTGGACAAATACTAGTCTAGATATCGCTGTAAAGGTTTTTTTTTATGTGATTAACACTTAAAATTAGTTGACTTTAATTACCATCCATAATGTGGGTGGGCCTCATTTAATCAGTTGAAGGCCTTAATAGCAGTTCTGCCTCCAGAAAAAGCAGTTCTGCCTCCAGACTGACACAGAGATTCTGCCTGAGTTTCTGGCCTTCAGACTTAAGACGGCAATATCCACTTTTACCTGAATCTCTAGCCTACTGGCTTACCCTACAGATTTCAAATTCAACAGTGCACATGCTTGTTCTCTTTCGCTACTATATATTTGTATCTATACATAGTATAGATATTGTATATGTTTTCTATATGTTTCTATGTTATTATATGTGTAGTATATATTATATATCTATTTATGGACTATATAAGAGGATATATATAAAATCAACAGGAGATACATGTGTGTATGCTCTAAGACATGCATCTTTAGGCAATTTATTTGTTATGTGAACATCATAGAGTATACTGACATCAGCCTAGATGGTATAGCCTACTAAATGATATAGCCTATTACTCCTAGGCTACAAATCTGTTACCACACTGAATACTGTAGGCAGTTGTAACACAATGGTAAGTATTTGTGTATCTAAAACATAGAAAAGGTACAGTAAAAATACTGTATAAAAGATTAAAATGGTACACCTGCATAGGGCACTTACTATGGATAGTGCTTGCAGGACTAGAAATTGTTCTGGGTGAGTGAGTGGTGATTGAATATAAAAACCTGGACTATTACTGTCCATAACTGTTGACTTTATAAATACTGTATAGTTATGCTGCACTAAAACACATTTTTCTTCTATAAGTAAGACCTTAGCTTACTATAACTTTTTTACTTTATAAACATTTAACTTTTTTACTTTTTTATAACACTTAGCTTAAAACACAAACACATTATACAGCTATACAAAAATATTTTCTTTATATCCTTGTTCTATAAGCTTTTTATTCATTTTTAATTTTTTCAACTATTTAAACTCTGTTAAAAACTAAGGCACGCACATTAGGCCTACACAGGATTAGAATGATCCATATCACTGTCTTTCACCTCCACATCTCATCCCAAGGGCAATAAAACACATGGAACCTGTCATCTTATATAACAATGCCTACTTCTGGAAAACTCCTGAGGACCTGTTTGAGGCTGTTTTATAGTTAACTATTTAAGTAGTATACTCTAAAATAACCATAAAAATTATACTAGTATATATATAAACCAGTAACAGGTGTTTATTGTCAAGTATTATGTGCTATACATAGTTGTATAAACGTATAGCTCATACAGTTTTTAGACATAGGTTTGTTTCCACCAGCATCACCACAAACATGTGAGTAATGGGTTGTGCTATGCAGTTATGACGGCTATAAGGTCACTAGGTGACGGGAATTTTTCAGCTCCAATATGATCTTATGGGACCACTGTAATATATGCCATCCATTATTGATCAAAATGTCATCAGGTAGCACATGACTGTGTGTGGAGATTATATAGATATAGGTATACAGAGATAAAGATAGATATATAGATCCTACTAGCTTTGTTCCTCTGGAGAACTCTAATACACCTAATAAGTAGTGTCACCAGGATTTGAATTCTGTAAAGCCACTGCTTATAACTGTTACCAGAATAAGCTACATTACCAACTTGCATCTAAGAGTTTGTCTACAGAGCAGGCCATTTGGCTGGAGGAGGACAGTTCAGCTGTGCTGGGCACAGGGCAGTTGCGGGCATTGTTGAGCAGCAGAGAGCTCAGCATGACCTCCTTCCCTTTGCCCTCCCTCGGCACAACAGTGCTTCCCCATGGCTTTACCCTGGTTCCCAAACCCTTTCCAGTGCCCTCTTTTACAAGATGGTGACAAAAATGAAACTCTGCATTTCACTTCCCAGAGACACAATCTTCTATGGTTTTCTTCTTTTGCCCTCCCGATAGCTTTGCTTACTCAATCACAACAATGAGACAGAAACACTACCTGTCACTCTGGGGAAACCACGTGCCATTAAGGAAAAAAAGAGGAAAGAGAATTAAATTGCTGCAGGGAAGATTTACAGTCTTCTTGCAAAAAAGGATTTTGGGAAAAAAAAAAAAAATATTGCTGAGTAAAATCATGAAAGTTTCTATCCTTAAAAGAAATTTAAGAACAAGGCTGGTTTTTTTCATGGCTTTCTGGGACATTTTAGGTTTGGCTCACTACAACAGCTCAAAGATGTAGCTGATGCCTTTGCAAGGTTCCTTCCAGGCCCATTGCCCTGTGAGTGCAGCAGGCACCATGGAAGGATGGGAGCATGCACAAGCCTCCACACCCCTCTCCCAGTCTAAATGGGCCCTGGCAGGCCCAGGCAAGGGCTGTGGGCCTGGGCTGAGAGCACTTCCTCCTCCATTTCTCAGCAGCACTCACAGTTTGAAAGTCCTGGCACTTAGCAAGCTTCCTGCTGAGCTGTAAAGTCATTCCAGACAAATCCCTGTGTTTACAGAGATTCCAGAGCAGCAGGGAACATCTCAGAATACCAGTCTGGACGTGGAAATTAGTGTATCTGTGCTAAGCTGCTCTCCACACCTGCCCTGGCCTTCATCTCCCCACACTCCTTCCACACCCCCTCCTCCCCTTCTCTACATCTGCTGTGGTTTCCTTCACACTGAGTCATCCTGGATGTTAATAGTGAAGTCCTTTAAGAATCAAGCTAAGCCAGAGGGAGTGAAGAGGAAAGGAAGCAAATCGGAGAAGTAAATGAGAGGGAAGAAAGAAGAGAAAGTGGGAAAAAGAAAGGAAGTGCGCATGGGGAGCTCTGATCCAGAGACTTTTCTCAGTGTCTTAAGGAGTTAGAAATGACCTAGTATTAAGAAACTGGTGGTTCCATAAACCATGTAAGCAGTTTAGGTACATCACCCCATCTTGTTACTGCCTACACCCTTAACGTGAATGCAAACTTCAACCAGAGATAGAGGACTGAATTTAGATTCGAAAGACAGTTTTCAGACCGAGCTTCACCACTTTCTCGCTGTTTAACTTCTCTAGGCTTCAGTTTGCTAAATCTTGAAAATGGGAATGAAATACTGCTTTGTATAACTTCAGGGCTGATATAAAGATAAAATGAGATCGTGTGTATGAAATGTCTGTTAGCTATATAAATAAGATACTTCTATTAAATTCAATAAGCAGCAAACATTTCTTACTATTTGTTCTTTCTGCTTTTCAACCTCTAGAAAATCTTTTGCAGAACTGCCTTCCAACCACCATAACTGGTTATTTTGAAAGTACATAGGAAAGCTCTAAAATGGAAAGTAAAGCTAACAATTGCCATTAGGTGGTTTCAAAGACAGCTGTAAGTGATCCAGAGTCATTCTATAAGCTGTGTTCAGATCCATCAATAGCCCATTTCTTCGGTGTCAGTGTATATGTAACTGGAAAGTGGCAGGTAATCTTTCTAATACCTGTTGTTTACAGAGATCAAGAGAAAATTACACCTATTATTTATATCTCAGCCAGTTCTTAATCACAGCTTTTCCTTCTTAGATTCCCCTGTAAGCATATGAGCTGTTCTCAATGAGCTTTAAACAACATTTCAAGTAAATTCTTATGTAACCAGGTAACCCAGAATGAGGCTACACTCCCAGGTTTCAGAACACTTTATGAGAAAAACTGTAAAGAAAGTTGCCAAGGCTGCTGAGATCCCACATGTACCTTCAAGACCATATAACCCAGACTTTAGGGAATGTGCTTATGTCAATCAATTATATATCGGACCACACCTCTGTGGGTGGGAGGTGGGGTTTCCCCTTGAAGAGAATGGCTATTTTCCCCATCAATCATCCTGGGCAAGGGTCAGTTCTGGGTCAGGAAACAAGGGCTTGGACAAGCAGTCCTAAGGCTGAAGTCAGGGAATAATTTTCTTCTCTCTCTGCATTCAGAATTTTGGTTTGATCAGGACCTTGTGGCAGCGTTCCAGTGATAGAGGTGGGGCCATCCCAGGCCACAGGAGGGACAGACCGAGAGTTCCGAGAGCATCTCAGGGAGGTTCTAAGATATTCCAGTATCTCCTCATCAAGTTATATTTTGCTGAAGGTTACAATTTGGACTTCACTGAACTACATCCCACCCATGACTTGGATGAGCAAGAGGTATGGCCCTGTCCCAAATGACAGGAACAGTGATGCAGCAGTCCCCATCAGGACCCAGCTGTGCTGCATGAGGCAGGGATCTCTGGAGGGTCCTCAGAGATGACAATGGTAGCCACCACACCAGCTGGAACTACCTTCTAGATCACCCAGCATCTAGGCCTGCACGGGACATAAGATTCACCTGAAGATCTCGTTAAATAGCCAGTCCTGACCCAGTGGGTCTAGATTGGGGTCTAAGAGTCTGCAGTTCTAGCAAGATCCCAGGTGATACTAATGCTGCTTGCTGGTCCTCACACACCTGTAACAAAGGTCTAGCTCTGAGGTTCAAGTCTAAGAAGGAGCTCCATCAGCCAGCAGAGAGGACAACCCAGACGGGTGGTAAGACACAAGTAAGCATGCCCAAGCGTGCCCTGGATTCATATCCAGGGAGGACGACCCCAGGGGAAGACAAGGTAAGGTCCTTATTGATTAGAGAAATATTAACTCTAACTTGCTGTACTTTGTAGAACAAACTTAAGGGTGAGGCGTTTGCAACCCCAAGCTGGCAAACAGTGGCCCTACCTACACTTTAATATCCAACCATCTCAGAATCAGAAGAGTGAACACAAAATGATATTTTTTTTCGAATGCAGTGGCGTGATCTCGGCTCACTGCAACCTCTGCCTCCCGGGTTCAAGCAAGTCTCCTGCCTCAGTCTCCTGAGTAGCTGAGATTACAGGCAGGCATCACCACGTCTGGCTAATTTTTGTATTTTTAGTAGAAGCGAGGTTTCACCATGTTGGCCAGGCTGGTCTCAAACTCCTGACCTCATGATCTGCTTGCCTCGGCCTCCCAAAGCACTGGGATCACAGGCATGAGCCACCGTGCCTGGCTGATCATCTTTTTAATGCTTTATAGCTACATCATAGTAAAGTTAAAAAGCACTGAGAACATGAGCAGAGAGTAGTCAGAATGGAAGACTTAGAGGCTTGCTGCTATGTAGACGGCCTTTCAACTTTAGAACCCACTAGCTTCCTGCCCCACTATTTTGTTAGCAGTGGCAAATTCACTTCCATACGGGGTCTGCAGCAACCCCAATTCTTGCCCCCTCAGAAGAAAGAATTCGACTGAAGAGCAGAAGGCAGAAGGAGAGACTGAGGCAAGTTTTAGAGCAGGCGCGAAAGTTTATCAAAAAGCTTTAGCGCAAAGAATGAAAGGAAGAAAAGAAAGTGCACTCCGAAGAGGGAGAGCCAAATGGGCAACTTGAGAGATCAAGTGCTCAGTGTGACCTGTTGACGTGGCGGTTTTATACGTTGGATACTTCCAGGGTCTCGCGTTACTTCGTCCTGATTCTTCCCTTGGGGTAAGCTGTCCGCATGCATGTGCTTGAGCCCACTCACCCAACTCCTGAGATCTTTTCAGGAAGTGGCTAACCACCAGGTTCAGGTGTTTTCTATCTATTAGGAGCCCGCCTTTCCCTGGCGCCAGCTGTGACCAGTTATTATTATAGAGAGACCGTTAACAACTACCTGACCATCACCTGATGGTTGCCTGACAGTCCTGATGTGAGGAGTGGGGGAGCCTTCTCCGGCCTTGCTCATGCCTGACCAGCCACCACTGTGACACTTTAATTCAAAAAATAATCACTCAACATCTACTCTGTCCCAGTCATTGATGAACTAAACAGCAAGGTATCTGGTCTTGTGGAGCTTCCATTCTGATGGAGGAGACAATGACTAAGTAAAAACTATCTGAGATAACTATGAAGGAAATAAAGAGGGTGATTTGTGATAGAGAATAAGTGGGTGTGGGCAATTCTCTAGAAAGTGATACTCAAAGTGAGACCTGAAGGATGAGAACAAACATTTAAAGGCAGAAGATGCAGCAAGAATAAAAGGCCTGAGCCAGGAGAGCCTGTGATATGCTTGAGGAAGAGAAAAGAGGCCTAGTAGTGGAAGAAGTAGCAGCCAGAACAAGTATGGCCTGGAGTCTTTTGAGTTGTGCACAGAAAAGATAATGATGGGGTGGACCAGGGTTTGGCAAACTGTAAAGTACCAGATAAAGAATATTTTAGGCTTTGCAGGCCAATAGGCAAAATCAAGGATGTTATGTAGGTACTTCTACAACAGAGAAGAAAAACTCCACAAATTTTTTACTGATGAAATTCAAAACATAATAATTGGGAATAATTTTTTGTAATACAGGTCTACTAATGAGAAGAATGGAATTCTCTTGGGGAGGGGTAACATTTTACTTAATTGGGATTCGAAATTAGTGTTCCTTATCAAAATCAGTTGAAATGTTGGTGTTCATCTCTTACTGTTGATCTGTAATGAGATTTTATATACTTCATCTTTGAAAATATATTTCACAAAGATATTAACAAACGTCGATATCTCCCACAAGCATATGATTTTCATTGAGCATACTCACCACTCAGAAGGAATTTATGGAATTCTACTAGATTCTTCTCTTGATATTTGCCTTTTGGCATATCCTTGCATTTCAGATTAATTGAAGGTTAGGTGGCAGTTCCTCAACTGCCCATTAAATGGACTTCAAAATGTGAAATGTGCACTGCAATGAGGTCCTGAAACACTGTTGGAACTGCAGTTTGAGCTCAGAAAATATATCTGCCACAAATTTGTGTGAAAATAGAGATCCTGCTTCTTATTTTAACTTTTGACAGCATGGAAAATGTATTTGATCTTGCTATTACTTATTGTTGAAACAACATTAGTTGCCATCAAAATGACTTTTCCACGTATAAATTTCACATAGAAGCACTGTCTTATAATGTAATTTTAGATTAAATCCATTAAGAAACATTATCATATCTGCAACAAGGTTTTTGAAGCCATTCAACATTCAATAATGTGATTCAGGACAAGTATTCTTGTTCAGGAAAATTTCAATTGCAGTTTGAAAAATTGCAATAAAACTATGCTATTGCTAAGCCATCAAACTGTGGTGTGGTAGGGCAAGTCAGGATATTCAGCATCTATTTCGGACAAAAATTCCTGGAACTAATGTCTAGGGTGGTACCCCAAAGCACTCCAATATGTAGTCATCAGGTAGAGAAGGTAAGAAGATAGAGAAGTAGAAACCAGCAAAAGATACTCTAGGGGAACAGCCTTAAGTAGCAAGGAAACCAGAGGAAAGAAGAGTGTTAAAAGTTGCCGAAAGGTCAGGTAAGCTGACAAAAAAAAAAAAAAATCACTGGTTTGGAGGTGATTGGTAATGACTTTGCAAATGCAGTTTCCATCCTGTAGTAGGAAAGAAACAAGATTGAAGTGAGTCCAACAAAGAGTGGAAAACGGGACAGAAATCTCATCTAAGATTTTTTTCTGTGAAGTGGGGACAGAGAAATGCAGCCACAGATAGAGGAAGTTATGGTAGCAAAGAAGAAAGGTTTTTGTTTAGTTTTGGTCTTTTTTTTTTTTTTTTTTTAATCTCCATCCTTTAACAAGAAATCACAAAGCCTCATACACATACCGGTCTACTGAAAAATGTGAAAGTGACCACAATAAGTCTCAATGGCCAGGCATCCATGAAGTGTGAGGTATTCCACATACATGGCTTTGGCAGACAACTAGTTTACCCTACTACGCATTAAATATTTTAGTTTTTATGCATTTTTTTGTAAGTCTTGCCAAAATATACTAACTGATTCTCTACTTTCTGAATCATATTATGGACAGCAATTATATTCTGGACTACATAGTACAGCAATGTCCTCTCAGGGAGTATCAAAGTGGGTTTGAATATGTGCTACCTCACAAGATTATCCCAGAAGACTAGAGATTTTGAATTAGCTTCTCCTTCTCTTTAAGATTATCAGCTGTTCCTCGCAGTCACAGATGTACGAGTTTACCTGGCCCAGTGGATCTCAATGTGGCTGCAGAGTAGAATTGCCCGCTGGCGGTCAGGGAGAGGTTTTTAAAAATACCAGTGCCAGCCCGGGCGCAGTGGCTCACATCTGTAATCCCAACACTTTGGGAGGCCGAGGCAAGTGGATTAGGAGGTCAAGAGATCAAGACCATCCTGGTTAATACGGTGAAACCCCGTCTCCTAAAACCCCGTCTACTAAAAATACAAAAAATTAGCCGGGCGTGGTCGTGGGCGCCTGTAGTCTCCGCTACTCAGGAGTCTGGGGCAGAGAATGGCATGAACCAGGGAGACGGAGCTTGCAGTGAGCAGAGAGAGCACCACTGCACTCCAGCCTGGGCAACAGAGCGAGACTCCATCTCAAAAAAAAAAGGCAGTGCCAAGATACCAAAGATTCTGACTCAATCCATGTGAGGTGTGGCCTGAGCATTAGAGGTTTTTGGTTTTTTTCTTTTCTTTAGTTTTGGCAGGTGGTTCTAATATGCAACAAGGGTTGAAAATCATTGATAGGACTCTAACTTTGTCTTTTAAGATGAGGAAACAGATCCAGAGGTTGTATAAAATAGGAGCACATAACTTCCAGTAGTCAGTGTACCACGCCTCTTTGAAAGATCCTTGTCCCCAACTTGCATATAAGCCAGGAGATTACTTCATTCACTGGAACATTCGTTGAGCTCTTACTATGTGCTAGAATCCAGTCAAAGCACCTACAGACAAAGATAAATAAGACAGCGGGTTAGTGGTGAGTACTTCAGAATCTATGGGGTTAAAACTGCAAAAATAAAATTATGGTTAAATGTAGGATAACAATCATTTATACCATGGAGTACAGACTAGGGAATGACTGACGACTGTCTAAAATCAAAGAAAGTAGTTCTGGGCAGGAGCCTGAATAAAGAGCATGAGTTTTAGTGGCAACACAATTCCTACCGAAACCACAGAACGATGATAGGCCAGTAAACAGCCTGTAAAGCATCACTGCAACCAGCTGACCCTAAACTAGATTTGCCTACATCAATCCCTTTTTCTTGTGAAATGTTGTGGGTTTAGCTTTTTATAATTATAAGCCCTGACTTTGCCTTTGTTCAAGGAGTTCGCCTCCACAGAGGCTGTTCTTCCTTGTCTATACCATCGAATCCTTAGTGCTTTAAATACTCATCTATGAGTTTTTATTTAACCTATCTACTTTATATGCTTACGTGTTTCTCATTTCAAAGACTTCACTTGTGTTCAAGTGAAGGACACTTAAGGAGCATTCTTAATTTCTGGATAAGACAGCTACAGCTATGGAAAGAGACCTTAACTTGAAATGTAAAGTGCACTTAATGTATGCCAGAAATGTCCTAGGTGCTTTGCATGAGATTTACTGATTCCTTAAGGAACTGTATGAGCTAGGTACTATTAATATCATACCCATTTTGCAGAAGAGAAAACTGAGACAAGCAAGATTAAGCAACTTGCGCAGTCTCTTGATTGATCAGGCTTTAAACCCAGGCATCTGATTCCAGAGCAAACGTGCTCTGTACTACTCTATACTGATTACTGACAAGAAATGTGCAGATCCTACCAAAAGACAGAAAAGAAGCTTAATTGAGGGACATAAAAGAGGACCAATTACATTGAAAAACATACTATATTCCTGGAAGGACATGCTGAATACTCAATGTCAATGCTTCTTCCTCTACCAGATTAATTTGTAAATTGAACGAAAATCTGACTAAGATCTCAGAGACTTTTCCAGAACCAAGCAAACATTATTCTTTTAGATATAAAAGTCAACCCAATGAAAAAATATTCAAGGTGAAGAGTAATGAAAGACAATCAGCTCTACGAAATAATGAATTGTACTATAAAGATATCATAATTAAGAAAGAATGACAGCAGTAGAATAGCAGCTATATCAAGGGAAGAAGACACCCAGAAATAGAGCCAAGTAGGTATGTGACATATGATAAATACTACATTTCAAATCTGTGGGAAAATAGATTGTTCTTATTGAATTGTAAATATAATTAGTAAATTATTTGGGATAAGAATTAAGATGGATCCTTACCTTATACCTAATACCAAAAAAAAAAAAAAAATCCCAGCTATACTGTAAAAAAAGGAAGCCATAACAAAGCTAAAAAAGAAGTGAGTTTTGATGAGCCTTGTTTGTTTGCATGCTTGATTATTCTTAGAATTATGGATTGAAGAAGGCCTTTCAAATCATGATACAGAGGAGAAGATTGGGAGATTTAGATCTGTAGATGTGGATGAACAGATTTCTACAAGTAATATCTTACCAGATGCCTTACTATTTTATTTTATTTTATTTTATTTTATTTTATCTTATTTTATCTTATCTTATCTTGTTTTATTTTATTTTATTTTTACAAAGTCTGTTCCGTTGCCCCAGGCTGGAGTGCAGAGGCACGATCTTGGCTGACTGCAACCTCCACCTCCTGGGTTCAAGTGATTCTCATGTCTCAGCTACCCGAGTAGCTGGGATTACAGGCATGCACTACCATGCCCAGCTAATTCTTGTATTTTTAGTAGAGAGGGGAGTTTTGC
Source organism: Colobus angolensis palliatus (assembly GCF_000951035.1). Classification (NCBI taxonomy): domain Eukaryota; kingdom Metazoa; phylum Chordata; class Mammalia; order Primates; family Cercopithecidae; genus Colobus; species Colobus angolensis. The sequence goes on along the minus strand of NW_012119265.1, from coordinate 1,713,770 downwards.
CATGTCTTGGCCAGGCTGGTCTTAAACTCCTGGCCTCAAGCAATCTGCCTGCCTCAGCCTCCCAAAGTGCTGGAATTACAGGTTAGAGCCACTGCGCCTGGCCAGATGCCTCATTTTAAAAAGATAAAAGCAGATACGTTTGATTGACAGTGAATGAACCCTGGAACCCTCCCTGACTGCAGTGCCTGAAACATTTCCACAGAACCCCTGGGGTAGAATGGAATTCTGTAAGATTATTAATTAAAATGCAGGTTCCTGGGCCCCATCCCATACCCACTGAAGGAGAATCCCTGGAGCTAGGACTTTGAGTTTCAAGCAAACCTCAATAAATACTCAGGTGCGCTACATTTTGAGGGTCACCATATGGCCCTGAGCAATAGGGAAAACAGTTTGAAAGGAGAACAGCGATCACCTCACAATAGATTCAGGAGCAACTGGGTCCTTACACTTCTTCAAAGCCAGCCCAGAACCACTTCTAGGGAGAAGAGTCCCCAGAGGCTGGGAAGCAGATAGTTTGAGATGGAGAATTTAAGCATAACTTAAGAGCATGTCTTGGGAGAGTGAGCAATCAAAAGTGCAATGAGATGTTATTTAACACCTTGTATTCTAGAAGCTGAGAACAAACTGAAAGCGAAAAGCTTATAATAAGTAATAAAAATTGCCGGAGGTGGCCAAAGTATTAGAAACACTAAACCAAGTGGTAGAAGAGCTGACTGAAGTCAGTAACAAAAACACAGTGTTTGTGTTTGACCACCTTGTATACTTTACAAGATTTGCTTCAAATAAACTATTTTGCAAGTTCTCATCTACTTTTAAGTTTTTTATTTTTGTAATCTCAAAAATATTATCCTTTCCTTGTAAAAATTTAAACCACACTGAAATATTTTCAGTAAAAATCCCCCATGCCCTCAGGGACAACCATAATGAAGTTTGTGTATTTTTCTATGCACAAGTCATATATTTTATAATACTATTACAATTACATAAAAATAGCAACATATTACAAAACTGTTCTGTAACTTGATTTTTAACAATACTTTGTGGACATTTTTTCCTCTCACAATGTAGAAGTTATACCTCATTCTTTTAAATGGCCAAAGAATATTATATATTTTGCAATTTTGGAGGAGAAGGTGAGGTTAACTTATGCCCACTCAATATTTTGACAAAACACATAAATGTGTGTTATTGCCAATCATATTCAAGTTTGCATATACGGCCTGTACGCTTTGAATTAATAAGAGATCACTAATTGTCTGGTGGAAACTTCCGGTAAAGTCAAAGCACCTAAGGGGAACTTGAAAGCTTTTGGGATGTTCAACCCTCCTTTGGATATTGGACATGTTTCTTAGTATCTCAGTGATTAGAGAGATTGTATTTTTTCATGACAAAAATTGAGCAAATAAAACAATGAAAACAGAAAAACCAAACCACTCAAGATAAATGTTTTTAAAATTTCAGGGTGTTTGATCCCACAGTGAATAATAACCACCATCAAACACTGATCATCTATTAAATGCCAGGCGCATACATGGGTTACTTCATTTAATCACCATGACAACCCATGGGAATATCCTTATTATCCCTAAAATGTGAAATCTCTTAGTTCTGATACCTTTCCCATTTAACATTCCACATTCTTATAATACTAAAAGGCTCATAGACCCTGCTTTCCCTCATAGGATTTCCGCATAGATAACAGAGGTCTGGAATTTACATCTAGGTCTCTTCTGAAGTTGATAAATACATGCAGAATCAAGAAAGACCATCTTCAACTAAATTAAGGGACAGCTTGTACAGGCCTCTTACAGACCTACTTATAACTCCCAACAAAGATTTTTTTTTTTTTTTTAAGACGGGGTCTCCCTCTGTCTCTTCCAGGCTGGAGTGCAGTGATGGGATCTCAGTTCATTGCAGCCTCCGCCTCCTGGGTTCAAGTGATTCTCCTGTCTCAGCCTCCCAGGTAGCTGGGACTAAAGGCGTGCACCACCACGCCCAGCTAATTTTGTATTTTTAGTAGTGATGGGGTTTCACCATGTTAACCAGGCTGATCTTGAACTCCTGACCCACCTCGACTTCCCAAAGTGCTGGGATTATAGGTGTGACCCACTGTGCCTGGCCTCAACACAGACTTTTTAATAAATAGTTTTCTCTATAGCACAATGGAATTTGATTTCTGAACAACAGGAAAGCCTTTCTGTAGGAACTGCACACATCATTAGAAGTGCCCAACTTCCTTTTTTAAGCTAGTACTGCCCTTCATTTTGCCTGAGCTCAGGAAAATGACAGACGGAGGTCCCCTGCCAGGTGATCACTGACCCAGGGGCTGTTCATCCCTGGGGGAGTTGGCGTTTTCTGACCTAGCCTGGGACACAAAGATGAGCCAATTTTCCTCTCAAGATTTTGAACTTATTTGAATATGGAAAGATTGAAGCTGTTAGCAGGAGGAGATGAAGCAAAATATTTATGAGTAATAGAGAGCCTAGAGGGACCAGCAGGGCCCTGAAAACCCCTGATAATGTAGCACAATGCAGGAAAGGGCTTCAGCATAAAGGAGAAATCCAAAGTCTTAAAAGCAGCTTGGGACCTGGGCTGCTATCACTGTCCTGACCACCGGGCTGCAGGCTGAGGGGTCCTGGGTGCCAGCACAGTGACAACAGTAGGGAAGCCCTCACACTGACTTCTGTGAGGCACCGAAAGCAGGAGACACCAGTTCAAATGAGCACTAGGCAGAACTCTTGCTTTAGTCTGCATCACCCTACCCAACTATTTGAGCTCAGTAAGAGTCACAAGTAAATATCTGTGTAGCATGAGGATGCTCATTACTTCCTAATCTGGATTTACATAGCTATTTGAACTAGCTACACATAACTATTTAATCAATGTGCATTGATACTTCCACTAAAGCTAGTCAGTAAATAAAATTATAGGCTATAAAGTTTTAGCCAAAGGTCATCCACCTATAAATATTTTACATAAATGCCCAGTGATTCTTTGGCCAAGAAAATAGGGTCACCTAATGTACCTACAACATATGTACAATATAACCTCCCAGTTGAAATACATCTGAATGTCTATGAGGAGTTTTAGATTTCAAACACCATTTGAAAATATACCTACTAAAAGCAAGTGATGGGGTTCTACCTATCTTTGCTCTTACTCTTTCTTACTCTCTCGGATACTCACAAATCTGTTGGGCCTTAGATCTTTATTGGCTGGGAACATAAGGCGTGCCTTTTGAGTTCCCATAAGGAGCTGTTAGCTTTGCAACTAGAAGAAGAAAAAGTTCCATAGCACCTACTATGCCCCTAGTCCTAGAAATTTCATTTAGTTATTCAAAAGACAAAAATTGAGTTTCTACTCTGTGCTTCCTTTATGGAGCAAGGTGATATATAAGAGTAGATCCAAGTTTTATAAGCTATCCTAAGTTTTCAAAACACCTACCTGAAATATATTCCACCCCAAAGGTACACTAAAATCTCTATAAGAGAGAGGCCTGAGTGTGTGCATTTTCAAAACAATTTTCTAGAGGATTCTGATATTCTTACTCTCATTCCCAGCCCCACTCTCCATTGCTAGTTAGAACTATGATGCAGACAATAGGGATTCAATCATAAAATCATGTGGTTTATCTTAAGAATGGAAAATAAAAACATGGTTAATGAAACATCATTAAAAATAATACATCTTTTTATAGGCTTTATCATGCTCATTTTGGTATGCTAAGTCTATGCATAGTTTAGGCATGTTAAAGTGAACTAAATATGGCCTTAGAAGGACTCTGTACTTGTATTTGTGGACTAACTGCAACCTATATTGAAAACCTAACTAGGAGTATGCACCTGTAACAATACCTGAGTCTTGGCCAATCCCAGTGGCCGTACTTCAACCATTCATACACTGCTGAGTGTTCAAACTGTGTTCAAATAAGGCAAAAGCCAAACTGTAACCAATCCAGCTGTTCTGTACCTCACTCTGATTTCTACATGTCATTTCCAGTTTTTTGTCTATAAATCTTCTTCCACCACATGGCTGTGCTGGAGTTGCTGTCAATGTGCTGTAATTCTGGGGGCTGCCCGATTTGTGAATCGTTCACTGATCAATTAAATGCCTTTAAATTTAATTCAGTTGAAGTTTTTCTTTTATCAGGTACTAGTTTGGCTGCTGTAAAAGAGAGTTCCAAAATATAGTAACATAGAAGAAAGTTTTATCTCTCACATAAAGGCCTGAAAAGTGGGCCGGGCGCGGTGGCTCACACCTGTAATCTCAGCACTTTAGGAGGCCGAGGCAGGCAGATCACAAGGTCAGGGTATCCAGACCATTCTGGCTAACACAGTGAAACCCCATCTCTACTAAAAATACAAAAAATTAGCCAGGCATGGTGGCACTCGCCTGTAGTCCCAGCTACTCAGTAGTCTGAGGCAGGAGAATCGCTTGAACCCGGGAGGCAGAGGTTACAGTGAGCAGAGATCGCACCACTGCACTCCAGCCTGGGCAATAAAGCAAGACTGTCTCAAAAACAAAAGCAAAAAAAAAATAAAAATCCTGAAAAGTGGCCCAGGGTTTGTTGGCTGACCCCATAATTATCACAGACCTATGTTCCTCCCATTTTGCTGCTTTGATATCCTCTGCTTGAGGCTTTCATGGTGACTGCTCTAGTCTCTCCATTACCTCTGCAGTCCAGCCAGTGGCAAGGGGCTCAGGGGAGGAGAGGACATGGTCCTTTTCCATAAGAACCCAACCCAGAAGTTGGATTGAGCCACGCATCACAAACATTTACCTCCCTGATAACATGGTTATGTTATCAAGCCTAACTAACATATAGGCAGCATATGTCCCATTAGAATTTTTATTATTGAGATAAAATGGGAGAGGAGAGACACTGGATACAATTAGCAATTTCTGTCACACATTACTAATAGAAGTCTGTAAATGAAATGAAGTCTGCCTCAGTTTTAACAAGGAGCAAAAGAGTGCAACATTCAGTCTGCTTCTCAGGATTGTTTTTGCTATGAACTGTCCTAGTTTGAGTACCTTGGGAAACAGACTCTTGGTGGAGATTTGTGTGCAGAAGGTTTGCTGGGAAGTGTTTCTCAGGAATAGCTCCTGTGAGGGAACAAAGCTGGATTGGGCAGGGGGAGGAATTGAAGTGTGATGCAGTCACAGAGGCCTCTGACGATCCCATGGAGAGCTCTGGAGCTGGCCTTTTTTATGATGGCCCTAAATTGAAGCAAGGGGCCAGATCTTTGTACCCCGCTGCCCATTGCATTAACCTGTTAGAGGATCCAGACTGCCTTTGAGGAGGAGGTTTAATCCTGGGTATAGTGGCTCCCTTAGGACAGCATTTCTCAACCTCAGCACTTTTGACATTCTGGAATGGATAATTATTGTAGGATACTGTGCATTGTAGGATTTTAGGAGAATCCCTGAGCTCTACTCACTCGATGTTAGTAGCATGGGCTGCCCCTCAGCTGTAACAACCAAAAATGACCCTAGACATTGCCAAATATCCACTGTGGGGCAAAATCACCCCCACTAGCAATCAATGCCTTAGGCCAAGGGCAATGCTTACAGATAAATTCAGCTGTAAGCCATCACAGCCAATCTTCCCAACAGTTGGGAGAGTAAGTGCCTCAGTCCTAAAAGGGGCATCTAGGACAGTGACTACAAGATCACACAATTAAGGACAATGCTGGAGCTTCTGCATCCCCATCCAGTGCTCTTTTCTCAGAAAAGTTATTTATAATTTACACAGTTCAAAAGCAAGAATAACTGATCTGACCAGATAATCCTACAAGCTTAAGAATGAGCCTGAGGAAAAGGCCCAGAGACTCTGAACTACGATTAAAAACTCATCAGCCAAGAGGAAATTCAAAGACAGCACAAGGACCTGGGTTTCCAGAATAGATGCACAAAAAGAGAATGGGGAATAAGAGAAGACCTGTTAGCACTCAACTGCATTCATGTGGAGTAGAAAGCTCCAGTGCTGACGCTTCATTACATTCTTCGTGCCAGTCCTTTTCTGAAAGTAGTGCTCTCCTAGGCCCATAGGTAGCCTAACCTTTCACCCACATCTGGGACAAAGCTCTGCAGCCCCATCACTCATTTCCCTCCACCTTGCTTCACAACCAGCCCTTCCGGCCTCTTCAGACCTACTCCGTGCCTGCCTTCAGTTTCTCAGGCCCCCTGAGCAATCCTGTTTCCTGGACGCTCTCAGTGCCTGCAGCCATATTCCTCCAGGCAATCTTGAGATAAGAGACTACATAATTGGGAGGAGAGGGAACCAGGACTTGGAGGTTCGTGCTTTCCTTCCTCAGCCTGAGAAGCAACTGGTTTCCTACCACTAACTAGATATTGAATGGACCAGCCCGACGTGAAAAACCATGGTGAGATCAAAATGACCACAGCAGGACTTTTTTTTTTTTAACTTCAGAGTTTACTTTTGTTTTTCTTTGCTGAAATTTCTAAAATGTGCCTTATATCCGTCTGAAAAAGAGCTCTTTCTAACTTGTGTCTTTCACAACCAAATTTTCTGTTGGAAAGGAAACCAACATAAACTTTTTTTTTTTTACTTGAGAGTAGGGAGAAAAAAGAAAAACCTGGTTAGTGTGAAACATTCCCCAGGAGTCACCTGTTGGCCTTTTTCCAAGAATGAGGAAGGAGTGGTCAAAGCTACATGCTTAATGGGCTGTCCCATCCAAGGATCCTGCTTCTTCTCAGGAACTTGGAGGCCAGATGCTGCATCTTCGATGTGGACCTCTTCCTTCCAAACACTGTTGCCAACTGGTTCTTTCACACCACTGTGTCTAGGCCAAATTCAGTATCAGCAGGCACTGGTGAAAATATGACTAGACAATTCACAACAAGCAAGAAGGCTATGTTGCTCTTCATTAATGCTACACACCCTCTTTCAGGTATTTTCTTTAATATGCCATTTATACTATAGCTAAATTCAACTGAGCACCTAGTGTGTATCTGCTCTAAGGCTATGACCTTGACATGTGTTATCTTTTCAATCACATAAACCAAAAGTCTCACCCCCATCCCTGTTTTACAGATGAGGAAACTGAGGCATAGACTCCAAGGTCAATTCCCAGAGGATGATGGCCATGGAGTTTGAACCCAGGAAATGTGGCTCCAGAGCCCTCTTGCCACTGTGAGGTCCACCCCCCTGGGTGCCCCTCCTCCTGGCCACACTTCTCTCCTACCGAGGAGAATGGAGGGGAACAGGGTTGTTCACCTGTGCAACGGTACAAGCATAAAAACTAGCCTTAACCTCCCATCAAGGGTCAGACACAAAGACTAACCACAGGAACACTTTCTTGCCAATCAAATCGTGCCAAACACCAAGCAATTTTGTGCATCAGACTCAGAGGGCAAGGAGCCAGGTGAGATAATCTACAAAATTTGCTTTTAAAAGGGCTGGAGAGGAAGCCGAAGGGGTCTGCTCTCCCTGAATATCCCACAGAGTGATCCAGAGCATGCGAATTTTCCCAATTTGAATGATTCTTTTTGAAATAGAAATGTAAAACTACCTTCAGTTTGCTCTTTTGCCAGGCCAAAATTACTTCCTTTCTATAAACACTCTAAAAATATTGACTGTCTGCCCCATAACCAAGTTAGTGTTTGCTTTAATTTACGGTATTCCAAATTGAGAGAGTACTGAAGTCAGAGTCAGAAAATCCAACTTTGACAAATCTGGCAGTTTGGACCCGAGCTACTCATTTCCCTTCACTGGGCCTTAGCACTTTCATCCACAAGTGGCAACGATGCCGTGTGCAAAATGAAAAGCTACATGGCGCAGTGGTGATGAGCTCAGGCTCAGCAGTCAGCCTCATGCTTGGTTCCTGACTTTACCCCTTCCTAGGGTGTGACATTAAACTTGTTATTTAACATCCCTGGGTCTCAATTTTCTCATTTTAAACTAGGGATAATTATAGTGCCAATCTCGGGGGTTGTCATAATTAAAGAAGGTGTACATGTAAAGCTCTTAACACAGAGCCCAGAACATGGCACACAGGCACCTTCCACCAAATTATAAAGGTCTATGGAAATCAAAGTTATATTCTGCCTGTTAGTTTTCACTCTCAAATGCTACCACTCAATATCACCTTGCTTTTCTTTGAAATAATTAAATATTTAAATGCTAGTTTTCCAAGAAAAAATAAAAGTTTACTTTTGTTTTTCTTTGCTGAAATTTCTAAAATGTGCCTTATATCCGTCTGAAAAAGAGCTCTTTCTAACTTGTGTCTTTCACAACCAAATTTTCTGTTGGAAAGGAAACCAACATAACCTTTTATAATTTTAATGGCTCAAGGTAATTTTCCTTATTAGTTACGGTAGTTCTAGCTGCTGTAAGAGGTAAACCCAGAAATCTCAGCGACTTAGTATGTTTTGTTTATTTATGTGAGCCTCTTTTTTTTCTTTTTTTTTTTTGTTTTGAGACAGAGTCTCACTCTGTCACCCAGGCTAGAATGCAGTGGCATTATCTTGACTCACTGCAACCTCCACCTCCCTGGTTCTAGTAATTTTTATGCCTCAGCCTCCCAAGTGTCTGCAATTACAGCCTCCCAAGTGTCTGCATCACCACACCTGGCTAATTTTTGTATTTCTAGCGGAGGGGGTTTCACCATGTTGGCCAGGCTGGTCTCAAACTGCTGACCTCGGGTGATCTGCCCACCTCGGCCTCCCAAAGTGCTGGGATTACAAGCATGAGTCACTGTGCCCAACCTATGTGAGCTTATTTTATGTATGAAACAAAACAGATGTTCCTATTCAGTGTACATGACTGTGTGTGAAGTAGGAGGGAGTAGGCACAAAGGCTTTTTACCACATTAAAAAGAAAGGGATACGTTACTTCCATTCATGTTCCACTCATTGGACATAAGGCCCCACTCCGATGCAAGAGGGGTCTAGGAAAAGTGCTGGCCCCAGGCTGAGAAGCCACTCCTAGCACCCGTGAACAGCTATCCATCCTTGCCTCACCCTCTGAATAGAAGTTACAGTCATGTATTCAGATGTTTCATTTCTTTGCCATCTGTTAGATAGCTTTTCTACACTAATAAGTAGTAGTCCTAAAGTTCAAGTCTCCCAAATAAGATAAACTTGAACCTGAACAATTTGAGATCTCAAGTTGAATCTCATTGCTTATTTCACTGTCTTCCTGTGCTAATCCCTGGAGAACAGACCCTGTGTAAATTCAAAGTTTGTCATTAATTACTATTCAACATGTCTACATCCTAATAACTTAATTTCTTATTTAAGAAAAAGACATAAAACACTGGGAATGGTGTCAAGTGGGTGATAAATGCTCAATATCAAGTAGTTATTCTATGTCTTATAGTCCCAGGTGAAAATATGAAGTGAAAGAGGCTAGAGGAGAGTGAAGAGTAGGAGCCAGTGGAACCGTAACCCTCTGAGACCACATTGTTTCAAATGCCTAACCCTCCTGTGGAGTGACTCACTCTTCCCAACTTGGCATGACCCTCCCGGCTGTGATCTAGATCACACACCCCATCCCTTCTTCACTGACATGGTCAGAGACACACAGAAGCCCTTTGCTCTACTCTTCCCTCTATACAACAGTGCTATGGGTTTTGCTGGCAGATAGTAAAATTTAGAAATGTTCATCTATTCTGTATTTTTCTAGTGGGCTATATAATAGATTCTCAACTATTCCCTCTGCCTCATAAGCTTTTCCAAGGGAAAATCTGGTTAAGTTTTTTTTTTCTTTTATGTCTTAGTACATGACTACAAGGAACAGTCTTTGGGTACAAATCATTATTTTTCTTGTTGCCATAGTGTTTATCATTTCTTCACAAATACTCTGAACAACATCCAGGAAAACTACATTTTGTCCCCTCCCTCTTAAAGCCTTCGCCATATTTTTTTATCCAATATTTCTTTTATTCAAGATGATTCAACCATTAAAATTAAAGCCTTTAAGGAAAATATCAAAGGGGGAAATTAGCTCATATTCAGTGAAACTGGATTGGTAAGGGGACTTGGAGTTGCCAAGAAACAAACATAACAGAAAGTCAACTTATTTACCACTTTTATTTATTCTCAGAAGTGGAATTTAAGTTTCAGGTGATTCATCTACTAAGACATCTCCCAACAACAGTGCCTACTTTCTTAAGAAATTAAACCTACAATATTTTATTGGTTAATTCAAGAACAAATCCCTAAGATGTCAATCCAGAACAATTTTTCCCTTCAATTTTTTTTTACATCTTCCATTTAGATTTGGACAGATGATTTGATGGGGCAGGAGAACTGAGTTTTCTTCATTTCATGGCCTATTCACCTCTCTCATTGCTTTTTATTATAGTTAGGCATTCCTAATGTGCTAGGGACTTTCTGGGTCATTTGTGACAAAATTCCTTCTCTCTGTGACCTTGAAAATAATAAGGACTGTCCATAGAGATTCTCTAGACACTCATGGTAAGGATAGCATTCTTTAGAAATCACCACAGGACACAAACAGAAGCTACAGGATCCAAGGAAGTCCCAATCCCTGCAGAGATGGTTTCATATGTTGCACATGGAAACTGCCATTGTAAGAACAAGCAGAAATGTAACCAAGATAGTCATCCATATTAGGAAAAGTTCCCTGGTATGTAAAGCTGATATTTTAGTCATCTTACGATGTCAAATTCACCTCGAAAACTGTAAGGCAATACAAAACAAAACACCCACTGGCACCATAGGAATATGCAGCATACTGTAAGAATTATATCAGCTCATTTGGATGTCAAGAACTACACATCATTGTCACAGAGAACGGCAAAAAATTTTCTTAAATTGGAAAAAGATACAGAATCCTCGTTACCACAGGTACCACAACAATCTGCAAATTGAGGGCTACGTTTGCCAGACATGCATTCCCTGAAAGAATAATCTCTTTGACAATGGATCATTCTCTCCTAAGCAATTTGCTGAATCGACTAAAATCTGGCCAAAAGAATTCCAACTGGTGCCTCCACAGAACAACATGGCGTCCATACGGCACTCACTAACCTAAGGCAGGGCCTAGAATATGGGGCTGCTTAGCAATGTGTTGGAATACAAATGTATACACTACGATTAAAACGTACCTTTATTTTCTGTTACCAATCTCAAGCTGTTTTCTGCAATTTCATTCCCTGATTCCTTGAGAAGGAAGATGGAGTAGTGGTGGTGGTGGAGAAAAGGAGATGGCAAAGAAAGGATTTTCAAATCATCCATTAATGATAATCTCTCACTTAAAAGAATCTCTGGTCAACTCAATGTCATGGTTCACTAGCTTTTCAAAGCCTAACCTCCTAATAGAGTGGATTCTTCATGCCTTAGGAGGACTGCCCTCTCCCTGTTCCAACCACATGAAGATGATATCTTGGTGCAGAGCTAAGCTTAAATATCCTCATGGAATGGCTAAAAGAACCCCTGATATACAGGTTGTTCTCTGCTCAAGGTTTCTTAGCCAGAATGTTTCTGGGCCTTGGTCTCTGTTGGCACTCTTGCCACTGTGCAGGTCACATCAGCTGCCATGATATGAGGACTGTACTCTCAGGATGGGCGGGCAATGAATGGCAATTGCTTCTAGGGGACTCATAGGCCCCCTCTCAGCTCTCCCTGGTACCATGGCTCCTCTGAGTTGTGGCTGCCACTCCCACTCAGTCCCCATCCTGGGAAGACCACTTACGAAGTTCCTTCTTTCTTTGCATCAGTCATCTGGTTGGCAAGGTTACCAGCAAGCACTTTCAGCCACTTCCCACATGCATCATGGAGGAGGCCAGGACACAGTGAGAGCATCTGCATTTCTTAGGTGACATGCATAAGCATTAGAGAACAAGGGGTTCCATCTCAGGCCTCTTTCTGCCTGAGCGTTTCACACTGCCATTACCGCCCTAATGCACTTGCCCATGAAGATGCAAGGAGAACCCTGAATGCAGTCTCCTCATAGTTATCAGTGGGAATCAGGGGATGGGTAGCCTCTCCTTCTAGCTATCCCCTCAACTATCTGATATATCTGCTTTATTTCCAACACCACCTGGCCCAGGCTGAGATATAAGGCAACATCTTCACCCCATTCTTGACCCTGTTTCATCTCCTCCTTCCTTCTGTAGAAGAAGGCTTTCCACTTCTTCCTACTTAGTAGACACATCTCTTACATGATATTAACTGTCTCCTCTACCCTTTGACACATAGTCCATGAAGCTGGGCCCTTAATATTTTAAGCGGGTATTTGGAGTTTTTAAAAAACATGTGGCTGTCTTGATAAAAGCAAGATTTAAAGATGTGTGGTGTTGCTGTGAATGCAAACCTTCTTACACTGGAAGTCAGTGGCTGAATATGGAGTTGTTTTTCTTCTTTTCATTACTGCTTAAATGGTCTGAATTTCCCCCAAGGTAACGGATGCCTTTGGTTGAACGGGTGTAAGATTGAAGACAAACGTGAAAAAGAAAAACTCTTTAAAATATTGTCAAACAAACACCCTTTCTTCCCTTCCCATCCTTTCTTCCAATTCTTTCTTTCATTGCAAGAAAGAATGAAAATATGTCACCATCCAAGGAAGAGGCAGCGAGGAGTGCAGCAGCTTACCCAGGAGCCAGGAAGCAAAACGGTGAGCAAGAGAGGGCAGGAAGAGGAGGATGAAGTATGTGGAGACAGGTAATACTGAGCAGATTAGGTAACTGATTGATCAAATAAATGAATATATTGAGGGTAATATGAACCAGGTTTCTTACTGTCTGAGGAGGAATTTTGAAATGTGAAAAAGGTACAGGCTGAAATGAACCCTGGAGTATAAGATTGAAATTTTAGGTGTGAACTCATGAATTTTTATACATGGGTAGACAGATAGTCATGAATTTTTATTGACATATAGATAGATAGAATAACAGATTGATAGGTGGAGAAACTGTCATAGATGTGTGTGTGTGGGATGGCTTTTTCTGATGGATCAGTTTGGCTAAGCTAAACTACAGTCCCCAGAAGTCGCTTTCTACTATGTTTCTGATTAGGGTGGGTTATAAGAGCTATTCTCTCGTGAGAATTGAAGGACAGAAAGCACAGTCGTGTTGAAGCATATATATATACATTTTCCCAGTTATTCAAACACTAATCTAACTGCTAAGTGCTGCCGTGAAGGAATTTTGCAGATGTGATTAAAGTCCTTAATCAGTTGGCTTTAATCAAATGGGAGATTCTACTTGTTGGGCCTGACTTAATCAGTTGAAAAGTGTCTAAAAGAAGGCTTAGTATATCACTAAGTGAAAGAAACCCATCTGAGAAAGCTACATAGCCTATGATTACAACTGTATGACATTCTGAAAAAGGCAAAACTGTGGAGACACTGAAAGGATCAGTGGTTGCCCAGGGTTGAGAGGGAGAGAGGTATAAATAGAGCACAGAGGAATTTAAGGCAGTGAAACTGTTCTGTATGACACCACAATGATGGATACGTGTCATTATACATTTGTGCAAACCCATAGAATGTACAACACCAAGACTGAACCCTAATATAAACTACGGAATTTGGGTGACAAAGATGTGTCAGTGTACATTTATCAACTGCAACAAATATAGCACTCTGGTGCAGGATGTCAATAGAGAGAAAGTTTGTGCATATATGGAGATGGAGACATATGGGAACACAGTACTTCCCTCTCAATTTTGCTGTGAACCTAAAACTACTCTAAAAAATAATGTCTCTTAATTTAAAAAAAAGAAGGCCTAAGCCTACCCTGATCAAACAGCATCTGGTCCGCAATTCCTCTCCCTTTCCCCTGATCTTCCTTCCTTACTGCTCCCTATGTAGAAAAATACTTCAGTTTGTGCCCACAGGTGTCCAGCTCCCAACAACTGCATAGGCCAATTCCGTGTGTGTGTGTGTGTGTGTGTGTGTGTGTGTGTGTGTGTGTGTGTATAGTATACCGGTTCTGCTTCTCTGTTCAACTCTAATAGAATATACGTTTGTGTGTGAGTATATATTTGTATGTATGTATATGTATATCTACATATAGAGCTTGTTCTGTCCACTGAGAGTGGCTAGGAGCAGTAACACCTCAAGAGTAATAAGTATATCTAGCATCCCATCCAGACCTACATTTTTAAATACCATCTTCCACTGCTAGGAACAAGGACTTCTGGAGAAATGGCTGATTACAGGCTCGGGGCAGGGAAAGTATAAGGTAAGCCTTGAATACGTTGTTATGCTAGGAAGTAGGAAATGCTTAAGGAATGATAGGGACCTGTCAAAGGGACACAGAAGCCAGGTTTAGGGGGTTCACACTGGCCAAATCTAGAACAATTTGTACATCAAAATAAATTAGCATATCTAATTATAATTCATGAAGCAAAATAGAAAACCATAAAATTGCACTTACAGAAATAAATGAGTAAATAAAGAAATGAGTAGAAAGGAAGCCACTTATTTACAGTATAATGCCAATTAATCAATGTAGATCAAATGATGGGAATGGATAATCACCATCTGGCACCATTTGGTAGTTGATATAGACAGGAGTCACCAATGGAAGCTGGACACAGGTTTGCATAGAGACAGTATATTATTTATAATATTGGGCAATTCACTGCCACAAAATATTAATCAAATGCAGAGGGAAAATCTGACTTCTCCAGATGAGCACAGCATCATTTCCATGGTTCTCCTGCTAAGAATACATGACCTGAGTCTGGTCATGTGGAAACAGCAAACAGACTCAGGTTGAGGGAAATGCTGCATATATAGTGAAGGCCTGTCATCTTTAAGACAGAAGAACTGGTCCAGATTGATGGAGAGTGACGGTGCATGACAACTGTATTCAATGTGTGTTCCTAGATAAAGTCCTGGACCAGAAAATAAAAAGACACATTGTTAGGACAGTTTGCAAATTTTGGATGGGTCTGTGCCTCAGACAGCCACATTGCGTCAATGTTGATGTAATCAGGATTTGTGAGGGTTGAATGATGGTTAAGAAGGAGAACATCCTTATTTTTAATAGGTACACACTGTAGTGTTTAAGAGTTATGAGCCATCATGTCAAAACAAAATAAATAGGTAAATAAACAAAGAAAATGTGAGGAACCTTGGGTATCGAGGATCTGGGAGTTCTCTATACAGTTCTTGGAACTTTTCAATAGGTTTGAAATTATTTCAAAATTTTAAAACACTAAAAACTTCAATGTTTTCATTACAGTGATTCAAAAGTGAAAAACTAAAGGCATGTATACTAAAGTAGTTCAAAGTAAATTCACACATTGTTTTTGTGGGGAGTAATTAAATGAGAAACATAGAGCTTGGGTGAGTTCTTCAAAGAAAAACAGGATATCATCCTTTTCATCATGTCATAAAGTATGATGTTGACAGTGAAATGACCTATAGCACTGTATGAGTCAAATGTTGCTTCTGCGGACTTTAAAAAGTATGCTGATAAACAGAGTGAATTAGTTTTCTATCACTATGTAGCAAATTACCAAAAGTTCATTGGTTTAAAACAATGCATATTTATTATCTCATAGTTTCTGTGAGTGAGGGATCTAGGCACAGTGCAACTAGGTTCTCTGCTCAGGATTTCACCAGGCGGGTTCAAAATGTGACTGAGTCTGCATTATCACATGGAGAGGAAGGTCTCTCTCAAGCTCATTCATGTTGTTGGCATTAAGTCCCCTGATGATGGGCCAGGGCACCCTCAGATCCTAGATGCTGCTGAATCCTCTAGGAGGTCCTTTCAGTCCTCACCCTGTAGACCTCCATAGGCAGTTCACATGCCTCCCCCTGCAGCCCATCAGGAAAAGCTCTCTGATGCTTTATCTGTTTTTAAGTGTCTACCTGATTAGGTTGAACCCACACAGATTAAGAAACAGGGCTTTCTCCTGCAAAGGTCATGGCCTTTCTCCTCATCCTCTTTGCTAGGGTTTGTCTGTGGTAACAAATCCACCACACAAATGTCCAGGCAGCAGATTAGGGCAATGTGTAAAGAAGTTTCATGACAAAACACTGAACACAATCAGTAATGTACAAGTACACAGATCAGCCACAGTTTGTCTTCCAATGTGGATGACAGCCCCTTCTTTGCCCCCCTGGGTAGTGGTAAGGTGGGATTCTTTCTGGCTTTCTCTAGGGCTTATTCTTGAGCTTGGACTTGACAAGGCCTCTTCCATCCTGAGCCACGATGATGCCATGTGTGTTGCTAAGATAACACCAAATGCTATAACAGATAAACTCTGAAAACTTTTGATTAACTCAAAGTCATCTGATTAGAAACCTAATTACAAGGCTGATATCTCATAATGTCCACAGGTGTCTCACACGTGCAAGGGGAGGGCATTATACAAGACATGAGTCATTAGATGTCATCTTAGAATTCCGCTTTACACACAGAATAAGCTACCTTTACTGCTCGGACCTCTCAGATCATGAGTCTCACTCTGTATCAATGTGACTCATTAGAGAGAAAAAATCCAAAACAGTATCATTTTCTTGTTCAATCATGACACACCATAGCATTTGAGGGAACCACACTATTGATTAACTCGTGAATAGCCCTCAATACTTTTTACTTTCTTCCTGGTCATGTAAGTCAAAAGGGCTGACTATAATTATTTTCTAAAAGGACTAAAAAGGGTTTTCTTCCTCAGCATCCTTGATCAGGGTCTATAAACCTAAATCTGCATTAATACTGACCTGGAGAAAAGATGATAAATGAGAGAAATGGATTTAAAACAATTTTTTTTTTCTACCAAGCACCTACAGTCACTGACTCTCACCTCCCAGCCCAGTTGAAGGTTCTGGTTAAAACTGTGGTGCAGGACTCGCATCTGTAAAAATAACACTTGCCTTCAGGTTGGGTCAAATGATAGAGTTGGCTTTTCTGACGTACATGCCTCAGGAGTCTTGAGTCAGGACTTCACAGACTCACTTCCTGATTCTGAGATCTCCCAAGACCCTGACCACTGCTCTTGGAATGCTCTCCCTCCCGCTCTAATGGACTAAGCTTTGACCCCGCCAGCAGCAAACCATGGTCATGAGTTCTGTGCCATTGCTTTCTTCCCATCTGTCTTTATGGCTTGGCCATTAACACTAGTATCACTTAAACCCAAAGAGAGAACAGAAAGATGGAGAAGATATAAGGGAGAGTGATGGAAGGTGAAAACCAAGTAACAATGGAGTCTGCCAACAATGCCAATCTCCCCAGCCATGCCACAGTTCTTTGGCACAGTTTCAGGCATTCCTTGTCTTACAACTCACTCCCCACATCCTCGCCACCATCCCCAAATGAAAGCTAAGAAACGCCACCCACTCTCACTTAAAGAACAACTTCAGTTTGTTCTGCTACATAGATCAGACTACCCAAGAGGATAATTAGACACTTGACTTTATGAAGTGGCCTGTATTTTGAGTGTTTTTTTTTTGTCCCCCCCCCCCAGAAAATAATGAGTAGAGAACAACCCTTATGAATAACAAAAGATAAAAAGCAAGTTGTAACTCTGGATGGCTTGAACATCCAGTCACTGAGTTTTCCTTGAGGTGATCTGACCTAGCTAGATCCTAGATATGGAATCTGCCCACTCAACACTTTTAAAAGTTGCTTAGTTTTTAAGAAAACCTGAACTGTCAACCAACAGAGTAGAAAGACTTGCAGTGCCCTCAAATCAACCAGGGGAGGTCTAAAAATCAAAATCTCCCTGACATTAGTCACTAGCAATAAATGTTCAAATACCCAAGGAAATTGGGCTCTCTTCCGCAAAGGTCTTGACCTTTTCCTCACTACGTTTTTCTGGGGCTTATCTATAGTGATAGATCTACCAGATAAACATTCAGTCACCAGTTTAGGACACAGTATAGAGAAATTTCACGACAAAACACTAATTACAATGAGTAACGTACAAGTATACAGATCAACTGTGGTTTGTCTTTCAATATGAGCCACAGCCCCTTCCTTGGCCTTCTGGTCCCTAATAAGGTAATATTCCTCCTGGCTGATTTCTCCAGGGTTTATTCTTGAGCTCAGACTTAACCAGGCTACTGCAATCCTAAGCCACAATGATGCTATTTGTGTTATTAAGGTAATTGCTATGACTGATAAACTCAGAAATTTTGTTCCATGCAATCACTCAGGAACCAGACTGTCAAAGGCTCTGCTGACTTCAGCACCTGGTTTCCAAAGTCACCCTGACCACTGACATATAGCCAGCAGAGGGGGAATGATGATGGTGGTCACCTAGGAAGCACTGATGGACCAGGCCTAGAAGTGATGTACCTGACTTCACCTGGCATTCCATTGGCCAGAACTCAGTCACCTGGTCCCACCTGAATGCAAAGGTGGTTGGGAAATGCAGTCCCCATTTGAGCAGCAGCTTCCCAGAAATGGTACTCCATGGAAGAGAAGCATGCGTCATGTGTGGACAGCAATCTAGATCTGCTACAATGAAGACAGTGGTAGTTGGTGATAGCAACTACCATTTACTGTGTTCTAGGCCCCTGATAAGTGCTAGACAAATAGTTTCTCCCTGAATCCTCAAAATAACCCTATGATATTTTATTATCCCACTTTTAAAGACAAGTAGGCTGAGGCTCAGAGAAGAATAAGTTAATTGCCCAAAATCACCTGAGTAAGCCAGGAAGAAACAAGGGCTAAAATCCCAGACTATCTAACCATAAAGCCCGCATTCTCCAGCACTACTCCACACTGCTTCCATTATGTTAGGCTATAGTGACTTGATTAGTTGTTTTTTCCTCTTTGAGTTGTTTATCTTACTGCCAGAGAAGTTTCTACTCACCTAGAACTCACCTGGAACTCCCTAGTTTGGGAATTGTCTAGGGTCTATAAAATTCCTTTGTAGCTTGAAGTCAATTCTTTCTTTCCATGAAATGATCCCTGGATCTCCCACTCTTCAAAACCTCCTTAAACCGGGCTCTCTCATTTCTTGGATGCACAGTCAGCTCCCCGGGGCTGCTCCTCACACCCAAGTCTTTCTTAATGTACTTGCCTGAGTCATTGAATATATTTTTTGTTAAACTTAGAGCCTGTCCAAAAAGAAGGTTTCTCAAAAATGTCCTGTCACTTTCCATAGGGCTCTCCCAAACACTGAAATGTCACAAATCTCTCCTACTCACTCTCTCCCTGAAACACTGTTTTAAGGCTCTGTCTTGCAATCTATTACTTTTCTTTCTCCCTTGAGAAATAACACCTTCAAAACCTAACACTTATGTTTAAAATTGCTCTAACTTAGGTCCACACGACCTTCATCTTGAAGAGGCTAGGGTGAAATTGGGGAAAAAATTAGTAACACTGGGGGCTGCAAATGTCTTCAGTTTGGCAGATTTGTTTTTTATTGTGAGGCAATTCAACCAGCCAATGTGAAGGGCTTTTTTACAGAAATTCAATGGAGGTTTCAGTCTCGCTTTTTGAAGTATAAAAAAAATTGTAAATGACCCATTTCAGATCTTTGTTTGTTTATTTCAGTAACAAAAGCCTGATTCCTTTTCCTCTCAGAACCCTAAACTGTATTTTCAGGGAACTTCTCAGATCCTTGCCTGAGAACTTGGAACAGTCCAAGTGACAGAGCTTTTGTCAGCTTTTTCATTGACCTACAAAATCCTATTTTACTTTGGTTCTCTTTTTTCAGTCCTTTTAATTGGGAGCGACTTTTTTTCTTTTCCATGGTAACATTTAACATGTCATGTCTCCCTCCCTCCTAATGAGCTCACACTTGAATATCAAGAGATCTCGACACTAGAAAGCCTCACCATACTGGTTTTTTCTTCAAGAATCTTCATGAACTTACCCAAATGTGACCACATAATGGAGAGAGGGAGAGGGACAGAAAGAGAAGAGATTAGAGTGTGTGTGTGTGTGTGTGTGTGTGTGTGTCCATTTTTGGCAACCCAGAGCCTATTTTCCAGAGCCAGCTGTAGCACCTACTATGTCCCCAGAGTAATCACACCCCCAAGGAATGTTCCAGCCAGAATCAGAATCAGGCCTGGTCTCTGAGTCAGCCCTACAAAGTTCTCACCTTTTGTGGAGGAGTGGAGGAGCTCTGGGCCAATGTGACTCACAAAAAAAAAACAAAAACTCTTATTTCTCTGTGCCTAGAGGCCAAAATTACCATTGCCATTCTAAGTAGTCAATAAAAGGCATATGGGACATTCAGTTAAATGTGGCAGATTGAATGTGTATATTTACCTTTACTGTTTGCCAAATGCCACAAAAATTACAGAAAGGAGCAAATAAAATGCATAAATCCCCAAGGAAGAGAACAATAAGGAAAATTAGAGTAATTAAGTTTTAGAAGCTGAAAAGCAAATGGACTACTGTCTTAGCAGACGTGAAAAAAATAAAATCTAAGCTAGCAGTGGGAAAAAGCCAGAAACACATTGATCTGGACTCAAGAACTGGAGTCTCTTAGCACCTCTTAAAGAAGGAGTGAAGACAAGCCTGAAAACAAATGGATTTTTTTGAAAGTCCATACAAAGCAGTATTTCCATTATCTGCTGCTGCATAAAACCTACGCCAAAACTTAGTGGTTGAAAACAACCATTTTGTTTTGCACACAATTTTATGGGTTAGGAATTAAGGAAGGGCTCAGCTGGCCAGATCATCTCTGATCCTGGTGGCATCAGCTGGGGCAGCTGAAGCAGGAGAATCCATTTCCAATATGGCCTTAGCACTCACATTCTGGCAACTCAGTGATCCTTGGTGGCTCTCTCTTTCTCTTCGCTCCTCTCTTCACTCTCCCAGTGAAATCTTATTCTCCAGAGCCTCTCCCATGGCTTGGGTTTCTCACAGCAGAAGCCTCAGGATACTTGCACTTCTTACTGCCTTCCAAGAAGCAGCAAGGAGAAGCTGCCAGACTAATTAAAAACCAAACCCAGAAGTGGCCCAGCATCATTTCCACTGTACTCTGTTGGTCGAAGAAGTCCCAGGGTCCACCAGATTTGAGAGAGTGGAGAAATAGACTCCACATTTTAATGAGAGAGGACACAGTCACATTGGAGGAAGAGCACATAGGATGAGAGATGCTGTTGTGGCCATTGTTGAAAAATGCAAAGAACTACAGTCCACCTTTTAACCACAGTACTTCACATCATTCCCAGTGCAAAATACATCCACCCCACACCCAAGACGGCAAAGTCTTATCCCATTATAGCATCAGCTCAAATCCAGGTATGTGCATTAGATCCAGGTATAGATTCCTCAGGAACAGCTTCAGGCACAATTTCCCAGGTACAGCTCCTTAAACTCAGTTCTCTGGAACTGAAGATCTGTAAACTATAGAGATAAGTAATCTGCCCCCCACAAATACCCAACATACAACACACAGCATATAGAATGAGAAATATTGTTCTGGCCATTTTAGAAAAGAACATATGCCACAGGCAGTTAGACTGCTCCCCTACAGTCAGGGAACCATCACTCATTCACCCAAGGAAAAAACGAGATGTTCTCTGGAGAGGGTCTGTGGATTCAGGGACAGCAGGCTAAGTTGAAGGTAGAAATGCTGAATGGAAAACAAAAAACCAAGCGAAGTTTATATGATGAATAGTGAAACCTGTAACTCCCATTTCCTCATTCCTTGTTCCCAGAATGCTGGTAGCTACGCTCATTTTCTGAGGAGAAAACCTCTCTGAAAAAAACTGACCAGCCCAAAGAAAAAAACCCTATAGGTAATGTCATTTTGCGGACCCCAATGACGAAGCCCATTTCAATTACTCCACAGGTCAGGCTACCTCCCAGTAAGGCTTACCCATACCACACAGAACTAACATCCAGCCCTCTTTTTTTTTTTTCAATCATCAGGCTTATAAAAGCTAAGATCCATGAACCATCACATATTTAAGGAAAGCTACAAACATGGAAGCATGAGATTGAAAAATTTTAGGGCTCTGAAACCACATACATACTCCATGGAGCCAATGCAAACTTTGCATTCATCAAAAGAAAAGATGCTGTTTTTAAAAAGTTAATTTTCCTCAAAGTTATAAGTTTAAAAACTAAAATAACTCATGATATATAAAAATAACTTTCAGCAGCAAGCATCTTTAGCTCCTTTAGCTAATTTTATTAATTACCTTCGTATTTCTAACTAATATGCCTGTATGAATATTTCTGAATGTTTTCATGTTAGATATCATCTATTCACCTTCTAAAATAAAAGGAGTTAGCCCTTTTATGTGAGATGAGGCCTGTGTGTTATAGGAAATTGCATCATCCGAATGTTTGCAGTAAAGAATAGTTTGTTCACTTAATGCTACAAGGCACTGGTATAACAGGACTTTTTAATTCAGCTTAGAGCACAGATGCTCCTGGGGAAGTCAACAGAGCTGCTTTACCTCAGTTTCAGTTTGCTCCCAATAATGTAGGTAAAAATAGAGGGACTTTCTGAAAGGTAAAAGAAACAGAGACCCAAATCCCTTTACTCTGAGGTTTAAATGTATTAAAATCTCTCTGAGACTAGGGTGCCCCTTACCGAAGCTAGATGGCAGTAAAGACCACCACGTCTCCTGAAAAACATCCTCTCTGAGAGTAGGAAATTAAACCAGGCTAACACTGTGAATCAGAAGTCTCTATAGGCTCCTAGAGCTCATCCCTACTCACTAGATCCCTCACCTGGTGGCAGCACAATTTCCTCCTCCTGAGGGTGGAGAGTAGGAGAAGGATGAGGACTGAAAAACTACCTATCAGGTACTGTGCTTATTACCTGGGTGACGTAATAATCTGTACACCAAACGCCCCACGACATGTAATTTACACAATATAACAAACCTGCACATGTACTCCTGAACCTAAAATAAAAGTTAAAAAGTAAATAAGAATTCCCAATACTATAATTAATGACAGTTCATCTACATTGATTATTAAGTATAAAATACACGATTCACTCATTAGTGATATAGAGCTACATTGATTATTAAGTATAAAATATAATTCATTCATTGTAATTTTGTGTCTTTTCAATGAATTTGAAGTTTTCACAATCCGTGTTAAAAGAATCCTTTCAAATGTTATTAAAATGGAAACTCCTGAGGATAGATAGACTAAATTGCCAGCTGATATCATCTTCTTGGTGTATGGAAAAAAATCTCATGGTCCTTAAGTCTACTGATTATCCAAATGTCAAATATTTAAGTGGCCTTGAGAATGATGCCTTGAATATTGCCATACATATAAGCTGAGGATGTTTTGTTATAAGTAATGGGAACCAACTCTGGCTAACATAAGGCCAAAAGGGATTTGTGAAAGGGATGTGGCAAGAGTTCACAGAACTATCAGAACAGATGAACGACCAGGCTTCAGGAAGAACATGAACAGCCTCAGCTGCACCGTGTGTGGGTCCCTCTCTGAGATACTTCAGGCAGATCACTGTTGCATTCACTTTCTACCTACAGGGAGACTCCAGATTCCTGAGGGATTGGGGCTAGGAATCTGCACATGGCCAAGGAGAGGCAGTGCAGGAAGAGAGGAGAGTGGGAGAGTTGTTAGCAGAAAAGGGGAGAAGAGGATTTGGGCAGGAAGAAACAACAGCCCCTGTACCAGGCAGCCTGAGTCTTATTCTTTCTAATTGCCTAGCTTCACTTTTAAGATTCTAGATGTCATCCCCAAGCAGAGAGTAAACCAATGCTAAATGGCTGACATCCGAATTGTGCAACAGTTTTCTTGAAGAGAAAAATAAGGTAGCTGTTACGTGCATGGACTTTAGAGTCAGATATCCTGGGTTTCAATCCCAGTTTGGCCTTAATGGTGCCTTGGACATTTTCTAAAGAATCAGTGTATCTAGCCACTCTCAACCTTTCTGAGATTTGGTTTCACAGTAAAATGCAGAAAATGTTTACATGTTTCAGTTAATATGCCCTGGGTAATAGATCATAAGACCCAAATGAATAATGGAATGTAATGTCTTATATAACTGAAAAGCCCAGTAGTATGGAAGTCTTCAGTGGCTCAACAATCTCACTAAATACCCAGCTTTTTTCCATTGTCTGCTCTGCTCTTGGGAACATCTACCCACCCCAAGGCTGGCTGTACTGTGATGGAAAAGTTGGCTGTCAGAAGCTTCTGGACTTTCATATTTCCTCATTCATATTCAATAAACAGAGGTGTCTTCCCTAACCATCTAACAAAAGTTCTGGACTTCCCTTTAATTGGGCCATCTTTGTTCATATGCCACCAGCTGGCAAGATAAATGGGATCTGGGAATTAGAACAAACTGCAATAGAAGAGGGGCAGAATGGATACTACAGTGGCAACCACAGTCCTCAAATCCTTCATATCATCTCCTAGAGACAATCTGAGGACTGAATGTACATAAAGTGCTAATAAATACCTGGCAGATGTGTCAAATACTTCTGTGTGTGAGAGTGTGTGTCTCAAGAGATCTAGGGATAAAGAGCTTGAGACAGAGGTACAATTTATAGTTTACGACCTATACAAGAGGGGGATTTTCAAGAAGATGGACGATAGAAAAAAGGGCTAACGTGTAGCTCCCATTTGGATGGACAAAACAGCATGAAGAGACTCACACCATGGACTTTTGCTCCAAGAACCGCCACAGGAACGTACCAGGAAAGCTGAAAGAATTCACACATCCTTTGAAAGAAGCAGCACACCACTGCAAATTCCACAAGACAGATGAAAAACTGTGAGTTTCCAAAGTGTGAGAAGGGAAAACCCTGCCTCTGAACACACACCCCCACTGGGGAACCTGAAAACCCAGACTATGGGAGAAGGATTTAACCTTACCTGGAGCTGAAATGGATTTAGTGTGAAATATAAAAGTAGTGTGAAATATTCCCAGCAGTGGGAAGAGTCTTATAGGCACTCTATTTTCCAGTTCGAGCCCAGGGAAGCCATCTCTGACTGTATCTCACAGTGGCCCTTGGGGAAGGCAGCTGGTGGAATTTGGGAGGGGTCACAGGGTGAAAGGAGCTTCCAACTGAACTTTGTAATAATTTCAACTGGGCACAAACTCTCTTGAGCAGAATGCAAGGAGTAAATGGGAACTGCTGCAGAGAGGAGCACAGGAGCTGTGGCCAACAACGGGGGCTGAGGAGGAGAAGCAAGGCCTGAAAGCTGTGCTTGCTTTGTCAGTGGGGAAGTTTGTGCCTGGGGCAAGGTCTGAGCCCAGAATGCAGACTGCCCGGAGATAAACTGTTACTTGGGCACTGCAGAAGCGAGACTGGCCTCACTGACTGCATGGGAGTTGGAGGAGGCCTATTGCTACCGGCTTTCCCCCACATCCCTGGCAAAAGAGACAGCCATAACCCCCTCTGGAACATAACCCCATTGGCCGGAGAACCACTCCCCAGCCTCCACAGTGGCCATAGTAAGCCCAAGAAGAGTCTGAGCTCAGATTCACCTAACCCTAACCCCATCTGATGGTATTTCTCTATCTGCCTGGTAGCTGATCACAAAAAAACCATGAACTCTTGGGAATTTTATGGCCCTACCATAACCCAAATACTAATCCTGGCCAACTTAGGGTGAGCTTATGTCTCCCTTCTACTATTGCAGCTGGTGCTCTCTGGAAAGCGCCACCTCCTGGCTGAAGGCCAACTAACTCAGAACATTACAGCCACCTCCACCAGAGCAGTCCTGGTATCCATGGCTGGGAGACCTGAAGATGGATCACATCATAGGACTCTGCAGACATTGCCCAGCACCAACCCGTAGCCTAGTAGCCCCACTGGGTGACTAGACCCAGAAAAGCAACAACAATCACTGCAGTCTGGCTCTCAGGAAGCCCCATCCCAAGGGGAAGTAAGATACCACCACATCAAGGGATCACCCCTTGGAACAAAAGAATCTGAACGGCAGCCCTTGAGTCCCAGATCTTCCCTCTGACATAGTCTACCGAAATGAAAAGGAATCAGAAAAGTAACTCTGGTAATATGACAAAACAAGGTTCTACAACACCCCCCGAAGACCACACTAGCTCCACAGCAATGGATCCAAACCAAGAAGAAATGTCTGAATTGCCAGATAAAGAATTCTGATGGTTGATTATCATGCTACTCAAGAGATATCAGAGAAAGGTGAAAACCCGCTTAAATGAATTTAAAAAAAATAATAAAGGATATGGATGAAAAGTTCTCCAGAGAAACAGATATCATAGAGAAAAAAAAATCACAAATTCTGGAAATGAAAGACAGAAAAATAAAAAAGTACACTGAAAAATGTCAATAATAGACTAGAACAAGTAGAAGAAAGAACTTCAGAACTCGAAGACAAGGCTTTTGAATTCACCCAATCAGACAAAGATAAAGAAAAAAGAATATTAAAAAATGAACAAAGCCTCTATAAAATTTGGGATCATGTTAAATCGCTAAACCTAAGAACAACTGGTCTTCCTGAGGAAGAAGAGAAATCTAAGTTTGGAAAACTTATTTGAGGGAATAATCAAGGAAAAATTCCCTGGCCTCAGTAGAGATCTGGAAATCCAAATATAGGAAGCTCAAAGAAAACCTGGGAAATTCATCACAAAAAGATCATCACCTAGGCACATAGTCATTGGGTTATCTAAAGTCAAGATGAAGGAAAGAATCTTAAGAGCTGTGAGGCAAAAGCATCAGATAACCTATAAATGAAAACATATCAGAATAACAGCAAATTTCTCAGCAGAACCCTGAAAACCAGAAGGTAACTGGGGTCCTATCTTTAGCTTCCTCAAAAAAAGTAATTGCCAGTCATTAACTTTGTATCCAGCAAAACTAAGCTTCATAAATAAAGGAAAGATACAGTCTTTTTCAGACAAAAAAAAAAAAAAAAAAAATGTGGAGAGAATTCGCCACTACCAAGCAGCACAACAAGAAATGCCACAAGGAATTCTAAACCTTGAAACAAAACTTCTAAATACACCAAAATAGAATACCCTTAAAGCATAAATCTCACAGGGTCTATAAAACAACAGCACAATAAACAAAACACATACACACACACACACACAAGGTATTCAGGTAACAACTAGCACAATGAGTAAAACAGTACCTCACATGCTAATACTAATGTTGAATGTAAATGGTCTAAATACTCCACTTAAAAGATACAGAATGGCAGAATGGATAAAAATCCATCAACCAAGTATCTACTGTCTTCAAGAGACTCACTTGACACATAAGGACTCACATAAACTTAAGGTAAAGGGGTGGGAAAATGATATTCCATGCAAACACAAACCAAAAGTGAGCAGGAGTCCCTATTCTTATATTAGACAAAAGAGACTTTAAAGCAACAACAGTTAAAAAAGACAAAGAGGTACATTATATAATGATAAAATAACAGTCCAAAAGGAAAATATCACAATCCTAAATATATATGTGCCTAATACTGGAGTCTCAAATTTATAAAACAATTATTACTATACCTAAGAAATGAGATAGACAGCAATATACTAATAGTGGAGACTTCAGTACTCCACTGACAGCACTAGACAGGGCAACAAGACAGAAAGTCAACAAAGAAAAAATGGTCTTAAACTATACCCTAAAACAAATGGACTTAACAGATATTTAAAGAACATTATACCCAACAACTGCAGAATAAACATTCTTTTCATCTGGCACATAGAACATTATTCAAGATAGACCACATGTTAGGCCACGAAACAAGTCTCAATAAATTTAAGAAAGCTGAAATTATATCAAGTACCCTCTCAGAGCAGAGTAGACTAAAACTGGAAATTAACTCCAAAAGGAACCCTCAAAATTATACAAATACATAGAAATTAAATAATCTGCCAGGCGCAGTGGCTCACACCTGTAATCTCAGCGCTTTGGGAGGCTGAGGCGGGCGGATCACCTGAGGTCGGGAGTTCAAGACCAGCCTGGCCAACATGGAGAAAGCCCGTCTCTACTAAAAATATAAAATTAGCCA
>NW_012119265.1:1685276-1685866 GCF_000951035.1 Colobus angolensis palliatus | reverse complement strand
CATAGAACATTATTCAAGATAGACCACATGTTAGGCCACGAAACAAGTCTCAATAAATTTAAGAAAGCTGAAATTATATCAAGTACCCTCTCAGACCACAGTGGAATAAAACTGGAAATTAACTCCAAAAGGAACCCTCAAAACTATACAAATACATGGAAATTAAATAATCTGCTCCAGAATGATCCTTGGGTCAACAATGAAATCAAGATGGAAAGTTAAATATTCTTTGAACTGAACAATAATAGTGACATAACCTATCAAAACCTCTGGGCTACAGCAAAATTGATGCTAAGAGGAAAGTTCATAACATTAAATGCCTACATCAAAAAGTCTGAAACAGCAAAAATAGACAACCTAAGGTCACACCTCAAGGAGCTGAGAAACAGGAACAAACCAACCCAAACCCAGCAGAAGAAAAGTGATAACCAAGAGCACAGCAGAACTAAATGAAATTGAAACAAACAAAAAAAAATACACAAGATAACTGAAACAAAAAGCTGGTTCTGGCCGGGCGCGGTGGCTCAAGCCTGTAATCCCAGCACTTTGGGAGGCCGAGACGGGCGGATCACGAGGTCAGGAGATCGAGA
>NW_012119265.1:1674052-1685156 GCF_000951035.1 Colobus angolensis palliatus | reverse complement strand
AAAAAAAAAAAAAAAAAAAAAAAAAAAAAAAGCTGGTTCTTTGAAAAGATAAAAATAATGATAGAACATTAGCAACATTAACCAAGAATAAAAGAGAGAAGATCCAAAAGCAAACAGGAGATATTATAACCAAAACCACAGAAATACAAAAGATCATTTGAGACTCCTATGAACACTTTTATGGGCACAAACTAGAAAATCTAGAGGAGATGGATAAATTCCTAGAAATATACAACCCTCCTAGATTAATTTAGGAAGAAATAGAAACTCTGAACAGACCAATAACAACAGCAAGATTGAAACACTGATTTAAAAATTGCCAACAACAAAAGAAAAGTCCAGGACCAGATAGATTCATAGCTGAATTCTATCAGACAATCAAAGAAGAATTAGTACCAATCTTTGGAAATTATTCCAAAAGATAGACAAAGAAAGAATTCTCCCTAAATCATTCTATAAAGCCAGTATCACCTGATATGGTTTGGCTGTGTCCCTACCCAAATCTCATCTTGAATTCCCATGTGTTGTGGGAGGGACCTGGTGGGAGGTAACTGAATCATGGGGGCAGGTCTTTCCCATGCTATTCTCTGGTAGTGAATAAGTCTCAAGAGATTTGATGGTTTTATAAGTGGTGGGGGGGCCCCTACACAAGCTTGTTCTTTTTGCCTGCTGCCATTTATGTAAGACGTGACTTGCTTCTCCTTGCCTTCCTCCATGATTGGGAGGCCTCCCCAGCCATGTGGAACTGTAAGTCCATTAGAACTGTTTCTATTGTAAATTGCCCAGTCTCAGGAATGTCTTTATCAGCAGCTTGAAAATGGACTAATACAGTAAACTGTTACCAGTAGAATGGGGCTCTGCTGAAAAGATATCTGAAAATGTGGAAGTGACTTTGGAACTGCATAACAGGCAGGGATTGGAACAGTTTGGAGGGCTCAGAAGAAGGCAGGAAAATGTGGGAAAGTTTGAAACTTCCTAGAGACTTGTTGAATGACTTTACCCAAAATGTTGATCGTGATATGGACAATAAAAGCCAGGTTGAGGTGGTCTCAGATGGAGATGAGGAACTTCTTGGGAACTGGAGCAAAAGGTGACTCTTGTTATGTTTTAGCAGAGACACTGGTGGCATTTTGCCCCTGCCCTAGAGATTTGTGGAACTTTGAACTTGAGAGAGATGATTTAGGGTACCCGGCAGAATAAATTTCTAAGCAGCAAAGCGTTCAAGAGGTGACCTGGGTGCTATTAAAGGCATTCAGTTTAAAGGGAAACAGCATCAAAGTTCAGAAAATGTGTAGCCTGACAATGTAATAAAAAAGAAAATTCCATTTTCTGAGGAGAAATTCAAGCCACCTGCAGAAATTTGCATAAGTAACAAGGAGCCAAATGTTAATCCCCAAGAGAGTGGGGAAAACATCTTCAGGGCATGTCAGAGGTCTTCACAGCAGCCCCTTCCATCACATGCCCAGAGGTCTAGGAGGGAAAGATGGTTTCATGTCCTGGGCCCAGGGCCTCCATGCTCTGTGCAACCTAGGGACTTGGTACCCTGCATTCCAGCCACTCCAACCATGGCTAATGGGGCCAAGGTACAGCTAGGGATGTTGCTTCAGAGGGTGGAAGCCCCAAGCCTGGGCAGCTTCCATGTGGTATTGAGCCTGCGGGTGCATGGAAGTCAAGAATTGAGGTTTGGGAACCTCCACCTAGATTTCAGAGGATGTATGGAAATACCTGGATGCCCAGAGAGAAGTTTGCTGCAGGGGCAGGGCCCTCATGGAGAACCTCTGCAAGGGCAGTGTGGAAGGGAAATGTGGGTTTGGAGCCCACACACAGAGTCCCTACTGGGTCACCACCTAGTGGAGCTGTGAGAAGAGGGCCACTGTCCTCCAGATGCCAGAATGGTAGATCACTAACAGCTTGCACCGTGCACCTGGAAAAGCTGTAGACACTCAACACCAGCCTGTGAAAGCAGCCAGGAGTGGGGCTATACCCTGCAAAGCCAGAGGAGTGGAGCTGCCCAAGGTCGTGGGAGCCCATCTCTTGCATAAGCATGTCCTGGATGTGAGACATGGAGTCAAGGAGATTATTTTGGAGCTTTAAAATTTGACTGCCCTGCTGGATTTCAGACTTGCATGGGACCCCTTTTTTTGGTCAATCTTTCCCATTTGGAATGGCTGTATTTACCCAATGCCTGTACCCCCATTGTATCTAGGAAGTAATTGACATGCTTTTGATTTTACAGGCTCACAGGTGGAAGGGACTTGGCTTCTCTCAGATGAGACTTTGGACTATGGACTTTTGAGTTAATGCTGAAATGAGTTAAGACTTTGGGGGACTATTGAAAAGGCATGATTGGTTTTGAAATGTGAGGACATGAGATTTGGGAGGGGCTGGGAGTGAAATGATACAGTTTGGCTGTGTTGCCACCCAAATCTCATCTTGAATTCCCATGTGTTGTGGGAGGGACCTGGTGGGAAGTAATTGAATCATGGCAGTAGGTCTTTCACATGGGAAAGAGGTTTCCCTGCACAAGCTCTCTTTGCCTGCTGCCATCCATGTAAAACGTGACTCGCTCCTCCTTGCCTTCCACCATGATTGTGAGAACTCCCCAGCCATGTGCAACTGTAGTCCATTAAATTTGTTTATTTTGTAAATTGCCCAGTCTCAGGTATGTCTCTATCAGCAGTGTGAAAACAGACCAATACATTACCCTAATACCAAAACCAGGAAAGGACATAACAAAAAAAGAAAACTACAGACTAATATCCCTGATGAAAACAGATGCAAAAATCCTCAACAAAATACTAGCTAACCAAATTTAGCAGCATATCAAAAAGATAATACACCATGATCAAGTGGGTTTCATACCAGGGATGGTTTAACATATGCAAGTCAATAAATGTGATACATCACATAAACAGAATTAAAAACAAAAATTATATGATCATCTCAACAGATGCAGTAAAAGCATTTGGCAAAATCCAGTATCACTTTGTGATTAAAATCAGCCAAAATCAGCATATAAGAAACATACCTTAAGTAAATAAAAGCCATCTAAACCCATGGCTGACATTATACTGAAAGGGGAAAAGTTGGAAGCATTCTTCTTGACAACTGGAATATGATAAGGATGCCCACTTTCACCATTGCTATTCAACATTGTACTGGAAGTCCTAGCCAGAGCAATTAGACAAGAGAAGCAAATAAAGGACATCCATATAGGTAAAGAGGAAGTGAAACTGTTACAGTTCACTGATGACATAATTATATACCTAGAAAACCCCAAAGACTCATGCAAAAAGCTCATAGGTCTGATATATGAATTCAATAAAGTTTCAGGATACAAAATCAATGTACACAAATCAGTAGCACTGCTATACACCAACAACAACCAAGCTGAGAATCAAATCAAGAACTCAACCCCTTTTACAACAGCTGCAAAGAAAAATAAAGTACTTAGGAATATACCTAACCAAAGAGGCAAAAGATCTCTACAAGGAAACCTACAAAACACTGCTGAAAGAAATCATAGATGACACTAACAAATGGAAACACATCCTATTCTCATGGATGGGTAGAATCAATATTGTGAAAATGGCCATACTGCCAACAGCAGTTTACAAATTCAATGCAATTTGCATCAAAATACCCTCATTATTCTTCACAGAACTAGGAAAAACAATCCTAAAATTCATATGGAACCAAAAAAAAAAAGAGAGAGAGAGAAAGTCCATATGGCCAAAGCAAGACTAAGCAAAAAGAACAAATCTGGAGGCATCACATTAGCCAAATTCAAACTATACTACAAGGATATAGTCACCAAAACAGCATGGTACTGGTATAAAAGTAGGCATGTAGACCAATGGAGCAGAATAGAAAACCCAGAAATAAAGCCAAACATTTACAGCCAACTGATCTTCAACAAAACAAACAAAAACATAAAATGGGGAAAGGACCCTGTATTCAACTAATGATGCTGGGATAATTGGCAAGCCACATGTAGAAGAATGAAACTAGATCCACATCTCTCACCTTATACAAAAATAAATTCAAGATATATCAAAGGGTTAAACCTAAGACCTGATACTATAAAAATTCTAGAAGATAACATCAGAAAACCTCTTCTAGACATTGGCTTAGGCAAAGAGTTCATGACCAAGAACCCAAAAGCAAACACAACAAAAACAAAGATAAACAGATGGGGCCTAATTAAACTAAAAGTCTTCTGTACAGCAAAAGAAATAATCAGCACAGTAAACAGAGAACCCACAGAGTAGGAGAAAATACTTGCAAACTAGACATCTGACAAAGGACTAATACCCAGAGTCTACGAGGAACTCAAATCAGAAAAAAAAAAGAAAAAAAAAACCTCATCAAAAAGTAAGCAAAGGGCATGAATAGACAATTCTCAAAAGAAGATATGCAAATGACCAACAAGCATATGGGAAAATGCTCAACATCACTAATGATCAGAGAAATGTAAATCAAAACCACAATGAGATACCACCTTACTCCTGCAATAATGGCCATAATTTAAAAAATAAAAAAATAACAGATGTTGGCATGGATGTGGTGAAAAGGCAACACTCTTATA
Source organism: Colobus angolensis palliatus (assembly GCF_000951035.1). Classification (NCBI taxonomy): domain Eukaryota; kingdom Metazoa; phylum Chordata; class Mammalia; order Primates; family Cercopithecidae; genus Colobus; species Colobus angolensis. The sequence goes on along the minus strand of NW_012119265.1, from coordinate 1,680,568 downwards.
CTTCTAGTGGGAATGTAAACTAGTACAACCACTATGGAAAATAGTATGGGGATTCCTTAAAGAACTAAAAGTAGAACTACCATTTGATCCAGCAGAACCACTACTGGGTATCTACCCAGAGGAAAAGAAGTTATTATGTGAAAAAAACACTTGCACGCACATGTTTATAGCAGCACAATTCTCAATTGCAAAAACATGAAATCAACCAACAAATGGATAAAGAATGTGATATATATATGATGTATATATGATATATATATATATATATATATGCAAACACACACACACACACCATGGAATACTACTAAGCCATAAAAAAGAATGAAATAATGTTATTTGTAGTAACTTGGATTGAGTTGAGACCATTATTCTAAATGAAGTAACTTGGAAATGGAAAACCAAAAGTCACATGTTTTAATTTATAAGTGGAAGCTAAACTATGAGGACCCAAACACCTAAGAATAAAATAATGGACTTTGGGGACTCAGGGGGAAGGGTGGGAGAGGGGTGAGGGATAAAAGACTGCAAATAGGGTGCAGTGTACACTGCTCAGGTGTACCAAAATCTCAAAATCACCACTAAAGAACTTTTCCATGTAACCAAACACTACCTGTTCCCCAAAAACTATTGAAATTAAATAAAGAGATAAATACTATAGAAGCCCTAAAAACTAAAAGGTTACAAGACTACCATTTCCCATATACAATGTTAACCCACAAAATCAGTATAAAGAAATTTAAAAAGGTAATTTTTCTCAGAATGACTATTTTGATAAGTTTTTTCATATATCAAATTATTTCCAAAATATTTTTGGTACCACTGCTTGAGTACAGGCTTAATCTGCCTACTTGATAACCCAATATTATATATGTGGGTAGGCAGATGAATGAAAAAAGAGGTAGATGAGAAATAGATATATAGATGAATAGGGGCTATATTTTAACCGCTCACATAATATTGCAAAGCCTGTTTAAATGAAGATACAAGATTAATTAGAATGTTATCTATATACCTCAAAAATGGCTCTTCTTCTTGCAAAGGTAGATTATAATATTCTAAAACTTAAAAGGACTACAGAAATCATTATGCCAACCACTTTCCAGATGAGAAAACTTAGGCTAAGAAGATCAAAGCCAGGATCACACAGTTGGTGAGTGCCAGAATGAAACCAGATCCTAAATGTCCTGCTATCTAGCAAAGCACTTCGCTACAATACCATCCCACCTTCCTTGATAATACTAAGTTGCTTAGCAAACAAGATCTTCATAAATGTTGCAAGGATAAATTTCCTTTCAGTCTGCCCAAAGCAAATAACCACAATTTCAGTACTAGTAAAACTCAGATGATCTAGGCATTGTCACCCCTTCAAATTGCCCTCAGAGTGGGACAGTCAACTTGGAAGAAAGTTTGACTTAACAGAAGTTTCCCAGGTCTGAGAAACATGGCAAGAGGTGGGATGTATTGTTGTTATTTTTAAAACAGTGAGAAATGGTGTGTTAATCAGCAAAGGACAAATTGTGGCTGTCATTTCCTTTTTCTCTTAGAGATAAATATGTATAGACTGCAAATCATGTCCAAGAGAACTTATTTCTCACATCCCCATCTATCCGTTTGCTCTCAACTGCTCTCAACAAAGTGAGGAACCAGCTTTAAAATAGCTCTGAAACGGAAGGCTACTCTAGGTATGAAATATCCCATGGACCAAACCCAAAATCTCACTTCTCTTGAGTGCTCTCTTATTCTGACATCCAGCGTGGACACAAATAGCTTTTAAAACTGGAACAGGTAAGGAAACCAGTCAAAGAAAACAAGAGGATAAAATTTGGAGAAGCCCGTCATGGATTTTAGCTTCCAAGCATATCACCAAAACTGTAATGTTCAAAAACTTAAGCAGACCTTCTCAGTGACTTCAGTTGACTTCAACGAATTCTGTTTCAGCCCATTTACCACAAAACAGTACACCAAGGGAGGGACCCCACAGAGAGGAACCGCTCCTGTCTACCCATACCCAACCAAATCAGGTCTGAGGTCCTGATCCTAAAAAGCTAAGTAACAAAATAATTTATGTGCCTCTGAAGCCATTTTTCGAAGTGACATGTTTCGCTCCTAGCCAAGCAAAGCTGCAGAATCTGCTGAATGCTGCTTTGCTCCCTCCTTGTCGCCAGCCCGCCCTTTAACCCACCACTGAATGCCCGTTTTCTGTGCCAAGACAGCTATTGAATCACCACATTATACTCCCTGACCCTGCGGGGCCATGGTACAATATCAGAATGTCAAACTGGGTCTGAAAAGGGCTTTGTGTGGGACGAGACAAGACTCTAAGGATAGTAGAGCTGCTGAATCACTCAGGATCTGACCACAAATAGTGCTACGCTAAGCGTGCTGGGTAAAGCTGGTGCCAGAAGCCCCTGTTAAAACTCTGAGAGGGTGGGAGGCTGACCTTGGAGGCAAGTTGTACTTAACACAGAGACCAGGAAGCCTAAGGGAAGAAACCCAAGTTGTACATCCTCATAAATACAATTTAAAATTATCTAATTTAATAAAAGCATGCGATCCTACGACAAGGTAGTTTTCCTTAGGAACAGGTGCACTGCAATTTATATATATACACACATATATATATGTATATATATACATAAAACCTTCAGAGAGTTACATGGTAGATGGCAGCCTGGAAATACGCTGATGTGTCCTGGCAGAATTTCAGACATAATGATTTTTTTTCCTCTGTAAACCTTCCATCAGTGGGAAGGAAAACCCTGCCAAAAGCGAGGAACCCAAGCTGGAGGCAGCGAGGCTGCCACTCAGAGCACGGCGACATGCCAAGCCTTTCAAAGCCAAATCGGAAACAACCACGTTGAGTTCATTAAAACAACTGAATGATCAAAGGCATGCAAGCCTTCACAAAGGCAAAAATTAATCTGTTTAATACTTGGCTAAATTCTCAAGTGCTGAAGTAAATTTGAAACGAAATTCATCAAACTCCCCCTCTTCCTGTGGAAAAATCCTTTGAGTTCCTCAGAGTGCCCAGCAGATGGCAGAAGCGGTCTTTGTTTCAGTCCATGGGCCTCAGCTACCGCGCATTGCCCAAAATGAACGGGAATAGGTACACCTGGGTATAGCTGTAGCTCTGAATGTGAAAATACATTTTCAGGATATCAGGAATTATATTCCAATATGGCTAGGGTTATTCTCAGTTATCAATCTCTTTTCAAGGGAGGAAATGTCCCCAGGAAGTGGTACCAAAAGATGACTCTTGGACATCAATGAAAAGGCCTGTGGAAGGACAACAGTCCAACTACTGGAATCCTGTTTTTGTATCTCTCAGGTACCTCCCGCCATGCCCACCCCTCATCTTCCTCCCCTTTCCTACTCCTTAAAGACTTGCACACACAATCCTGAGTCTTCAGAAACCTCTGTCCTCGCCACCCAGGTGAAGAAGCTGGGTGTGTGCCAGGATATTCCCTACTGCAACAATGCCTCCTCAGTCTGCTCCCTCTGACCAGTTCAACCTCCACAACCAGATGTTCTGGGAATTAGGCTCCACTGTCCTGAGCATTATGAATATTGATTCCTGTTGGACAAACTGCAGCTAGTCTAGGAGCTCAGATTCCTCCATTTCCTGGGAGGACAACATATGAAATATTAATACATTTCATCATGAGAAATAAAACTCATTAAAACTACACACATATTCATGAAAAGTCTTTCGCTGTTTATTGCATGAAGTGAAAACATTTATTCCAACCAGAACGAGGGAAGAAAATGTTTTCTATAGGTCCAATTTTATACACTTTGGTATGAAATGAATCAATAGTCGCTAGGAGGAGCAAAATCAAAGATTTCCTTTTCAACAGCAATAAATCCAGTCAAATCCTATTTGGTATGGCACTTGCCATAGCTTGTAAAATCTGAAGTTGCTAAATTATGTATTTCAATAGTAATCCCTTACAAATTAATAGGAAGTGCTAAATTAGGACAAACGACCTCCAATTGGATCCAGACGCTCAATCCTAGACTAGGTAGAAAGTGTGAAAAATTAGGAACTGTACTGATTCTTTCCCTGAGTTTCTTGAAGGAGCCAAGTTCTTCTAGCACAGAATGTAAACACTTGGGAAGGTAGCCTAAGAGAAGCATGTGTTACGTGGCAGCCTGAGTCCCAGCTGTGTTTACACTGAGATTCCAAAATATCTGAGCCTGAAAGGAGAGCTGTGGTATAAGGAGGAACAGAGGAGCCTCCTGGGACAGACGGATCCCAAAGGGAAAGAGAGAAGCTGGTTCAAAACTAATGGGACAGGGTTCAAGGGAAGGTGTGGTCATTAACAAAGCAGGGTGACTGTCTCTCAGCTTATCCGGGCGACTCACATCCAAGTCCCAAGGGTGATGATGGAGAAAATGCTGAAACCCGTTGACATTATTGGTCCCCCTCATGGTGGTGGCAACAATATAAAACACCAGTGGCCTTGGGCAGTGGTAGGGCTGACATTGCCATCCTCAGTCTTGGAGACTGGCAGCATCCACAGAGAGACGGTGCCTTTGGGAGGCATCTGTGACACCACTGCTGCATCTGTCATTGATGAGGAAGAGGCCCCAGCTGCAAATGAAGCCAGCATTTAGTGACCCAGTATCAGAAGAAGAAAATCACAGACCTGCTGCTGTGACCAAAACAACTAGTTCTCAGAGCACTGGCTGGGGTAGGTGGAATGAAGACCCCCGAAAGATGCCCATGTCCTAAACCCCAGAAGCTGTGAGTGCATCACCTTACAGGGCAAAAGGGACATTGTAGATGTGATTAAGGATGTTGAAATGGGGATATTGTCCTGGATTATTTGGTGGGCCCGAGACAATCAGTCACAGGGTCCTTAGAAAAGGGAGGCAGGAGAGTCAGAATCAGAGAAGATACAACAGAAGCAGTGGTCCGAGAGATTCAAAGATGCTGCACTGCTGGCTTTCAAGATACAGAAAGAGGCCTCAAGCTAAGAAATGTGGGAAGTCTTCAGAAGCTGGAAAAGGCAAGGAAATGGGTTCTGCCATGGAGCTTCCCAAGGCAGCATGGCTCTGCAGACGCATTTTAGACTTACAGCCCCCAGAACTATATAAGTGTGTGTGGTTTTAAGCCACTAAGAGTGTAGTAATTTGTTACAGCAGAAATTGGAAAATAATACACTGGTGATACACTCTTTTGAGGGCTTTCCGAACCATTTGTGAGGATAAGGAGGCTCAAATTCCCACAGCACAAGGGGAAACAGAGCCAGAATGTGTGGGGGCATTCTCCTCCACGGTTTGTGCGGGTGGGGGATGCAGGTTAGCGCAGGGTAGACTAGGTCCATGGGTCTGCTTTATGTGTCAAGCTCTCACCTTGAACCTTCATTCAAATCAGCGGCATCTGTTTTCTACAACACACATCACTTTGCTCTCCTTCCATATCTTCAAGAACTTCTAAGAGGCAAGTTGTGCCATTAGTACTTCAAAGGATACCACATGTCCCATGTCTTCTTTTTTTTTTTTTTTCTTTGAGATGGAGTCTCGCTCTGTTGCTCAGGCTGGAGCGCAATGACCCAATCTCCACTCACTACAACCTCTGCCTCTCAAGTTCAAGCAATTCCTCTGCCTCAGCCTCCCGAGTAGCACGCACCACCACACCCGGCTAATTTTTGTATTTTTAGTAGAGACAGGGTTTCACCATGTTGGCCAGGCTGGTCTTGAATCCTGATCTCAGGTGATCTGCCCATCTCAGCCTCCCAAAGTGCTGGGATGATAGGCATGAGCCACTGCTCCTCGTCCCAAGTCATTTAAAATCCTAAGGCCAAAGCTCATCCTTATCTTTTGGAGACTAATTACTCAACATTTCTCAATCATTTTCTCTAGATTTTAGTTCAGTCCTTAAAATCATTCTGCTGATGAGATATTCTAGAAATGTCTTCAGAGCTTTGCCCTATGACTGCAAAAGAAATTCAGCCCACCCACCTGAGGTTCAAGGTTTTCTTTTCAGCCAGGTCATCGTTAAAGATGGAAGACTGTTTTTCAGGCCCAAAAAAAAGTATTTGTATTGGCAGTACTCAACCAGTATTTCTTGCTAAATGAATAATCTATTTCCTCTCAAAAATCAAATGTGTCCCAGATCTGAAAAACATATAGTCCCCCCGTTAGCCATCACAGTACATTTTATTTATATCCAACTATATTATCTCTGTTAACAATAGGGATCAGGAAACACTCACAAGATTTCAATTAACAAATGATTTTCTTTTTGAGACGGAGTCTCGCTCTGTCTCCCAGGCTGGACTGCAGTGGCGGAATCTCAGCTCACTGCAAGCTCCGCCTCCTGGGTTTACGCCATTCTCCTGCCTCAGCCTCCCGAGTAGCTGGGACTACAGGCGCCCGCCACCTCGCCCACCTAGTTTTTTGTATTTTTTAGTAGAGACGGGGTTTCACCAGGTTAGCCAGGATGGTCTCGATCTCCTGACCTCGTGATCTGCCCATCTCGGCCTCCCAAAGTGCTAGGATTACAGGCTT
>NW_012119265.1:1671972-1674002 GCF_000951035.1 Colobus angolensis palliatus | reverse complement strand
CCGTGTTAGCCAGGATGGTCTCCATCTCCTGACCTCGTGATCCGCCCGTCTCGGCCAACCAAAGTGCTGGGATTACAGGCTTGAGCCACCGCGCCCGGCCTAACAAATGATTTTCAAACTTCATTTTAAAGCTTTGATATCATATTTTCTTAATCCTCATTTATAAGCACTATCAACAAGAAGGAAAAAAGTGATGAGTTTGTTCAAATTCCTTTTATTATTTTTCCTGACAACCTTTTGGCAGGGAAGTTAATGAGCAGTCAAATGATATAAAAGGACATGATAGTAGAGCAAAAGCAAAGTATACACTTGACCATGATATTCAAGACTGAGAACAGCCTGCCTAATGCTCCCTTCCAGCTAGACTTGTCCTCTGAACAAGTTACACAACCTTGAACAAGTCACAAACTTTCTGGGCTTCTATCTCATCAACTCTCTGTTATAATACATCCACATTTGTTTTAATATTAAACATTTAACTTATCTGCCAGTTAAATTGTTTAATAATCCTTCTTCATATTTTCCATTGAAACTGGCATTGGAGGCAGTGCTCCCCATTTGTACTGTGGGGACAACTCTCCCACCAGGGAGGTGAGCGCCCTAGTTTGAAAAGCCTGGGCCTGTATACTTTCTCATACGCCACATGTACTAACATGCTGTATATTCCCATCTTCCTTGCTTTGGTTCACTCCATTTTTTTCATTCTACTTCCTTCACCATTTGAAAGTGCCCTCTGCTTCCACCAATCTTCTCACATTTTAAGCCCAGTTTATCTCTCACCTCCTCCATAAGGCCTAACCTGACCATAGCTGCTGCTTCAAATTCATGGCGCTCATTCTTTGTAGTATTCACTTGGAATTTAACCATATCTTTCTTGTGATGCCTTTTACTGTTACTTAAATCTTGTGTTATTTCACTTGTTTTTTCTTGCATCTGATCTTCCAGCCATGTCATAAACTTCTTAGAGATCAGAAACTATGTAAGGTTTGTTTTACATCACCCGTAGCAACTAGACCTGTGCCTTGCATATGAGAAGCACTCATTCACTTACTTATTTATCCATTCAGTGTGTATTTAGTAAACTGTGTGCCAACTCATAATTGTTGAGTAAATGAGGAGCAAAATAACTCATGTGACCTAAAAACTGTACAATTAGATCCTTAATAAATAAGAATTTATTCTTCTCATTGCATATTTATTCTGTTAACAGAATACATAAATACAGGATGATTTCTCCATTGGCAAATTTAAACTGCAGATATTCTAAGCAGGTTTCAAATACAGGAATGGCTAGGCATGTCCTTGTAATTACAATTGACACAAAGTGCTACAGGTTAAGTGCCTAGAAGAACAGATTTTGTACACTTATAAACTTCAGAAATTCCCAAGACCGATAGAGTGAAAATAATACTGCCTACACATGCTCAATTGGTAAACTGCATGTTAAATGATGACATAATTGCTTTTATTTAATCAAACTGTCTTTACAAAACATAGGTCAGTTCCTTTGGGGGCAATGAAGTAGATGACCTTGCTTACTGTGTAGCCAGAATGAATGGCTACTTGCCACTTCTACCATAAACCTCAAGTTTCAAGTATTTAACTAAATACCTTCAAGTAATTAATGAAAACCTGATTAAGCTTAAAGTTACCATCAAATTATTAAATCAGATGCTATTTCAATACAAATCAAAATGGATTGCATTCATTAAATAAATTGTGTGCTTAAGGACGGATATCCGAAAATAGTCTAAAAGGGTATTCCCGTATTCCCGGATTCCCGTAGTCTGACTACCTAAGACAGACTCTATTTCAAAAATAAACACATTTACTTCATTGTATGGACTGCTGCCTTTTGCTGTTTTACCTACATGGAACCTGGCAAATTATTTCGCTGTGGAATGTAACGATGTGAGAGGTTCTGAGTGGTGAGTAGTAACTACAGAACTTTGGTCAAGCGCCCTCTGGTGGTCAGATAAATATTTTTTCTTTTTTTCTTTTTTCTTTCTTTTTTTTTTTTTTTTTAATTA
>NW_012119265.1:1611127-1666636 GCF_000951035.1 Colobus angolensis palliatus | reverse complement strand
TGGGGTGGGAGTTACCCGATTTTCCAGGTGTTGTGTGTCTCAGTTCCCCTGGCTAGGAAAAGGGATTCCCTTCCTCCTTGCGCTTCCCAGGTGAGGCGATGCCTCGCCCTGCTTCAGCTCTCGCTGGTCGGGCCGCAACAGCTGACCGGCACCGATTGTCCGGCACTCCCTAGTGAGATGACCCCAGTACCTCAGTTGAAAATGCAGAAATCACCGGTCTTCTGTGTCGCTCGCGCCGGGAGTTGGAGACTGGAGCTGTTCCTATTCGGCCATCTTGCTCCGCCCTCATATTTTTTCTACCCTAAAGTTTTGCTGAAAAGCTAGTCAAAGTTTATTATCGGTAATTACCAAAAATAAACCACTATATAAATAGTACATGTCAAACCTTAATTCTGTGGAATATTGAACTACTTGAGTAAAAATCTGAATCAGATTGATATAGGTCCAAATGTCAGCTGTAGCTTTTTTATTACCACTTTCTTTACCTTGGGCAGGTTAACTTAAACTCTGTGGGACTCAAGTTTTCTCATTCATATCAAAAGTTGATTTAAGGAATAAGTGAAAGAAAAACATAAAGGAAATAAAAATAATTCCCTGGATATAATAGGTATCAATAAATGATACCAACAATTCCTATCGTTATCCTTAATAGCAATACGCACTTGTGTACATCAAATGCTTATCACATGCCAAAAGCATTATGTTCTTTATGAGTTACCTCAATCCTCACAAGAACCATATCAAGTTGGCATTATTATCTACCAGTTTAAAAATTAAGAAGCTGACAATAAGAAAGTTAAATGATTGGTTGAGAGTCACAGGGTGAGTAACAGAGCCAGGATTCAAACTTGCCTGTGGAATGCCAAGGCCAAGGCCTTCCTCACCATGATATACTGCTGTTATCACAAATGATGACAATAACAGTGATGGGGATCACAATGAGAAAAAGTATTTCATAGGATTCCCCTAATAAAAATAACTTTTCCTTGGCACAAAGGTCATTTGAGATTCCATGTGAATATTTCTCTGTTTTGTTTTTTCTTACCCCTGTGTACGTAGGGCATAATGAAAAGCTACTCATTCTCTGTTATGTAAAGAATGCCAGGCCAGGCTCAGTGGTTCATGCCTGTAATCTCAGCACTTTGGGAGGCCAAGGCAGATGGATCACCTGAGGTCAGGAGTTTGAGACCAGCCTGGTCAACATGGCAAAATGCCATCTCTACTAAAAATACAAAAAATTAACCAGGTGTGGTGGTGGGCACCTGTAATCCCAGCTACTTGGGAGGCTGAGGCAGGAGAATTGCTTGAACCCAGGAGGCAGAGGTTGCAGTGAGCCAAGATTGCGCCACTGCATTCCAGCCTGGGTGACAGAGCAAGACTCTGTCTCAAAAAAGAAAAAAAAAAGGATGCCAACACTCTATTCCTTTGACAAGTGTTATTACCTCCTGATATTCTCCTCCTGCTGGAATACCTGAGATGGTTCATATACTTTTCTATTATAATTTCTTAGGAATATACTTCATTTAGGCATGCATTTGTTTTCAATTCAATCTGTTACCAGGAGTAACTCAGAGGGCTCGATATTGTGCATTCTGTTTGCTTCCTTTAATTAAAATCATATACAAGTATAATAAAATAAAATTGTAAGGCATTATATTTAACATTGTATTAGAAAAATATGTTTATTGTCATAGCTTTAAGAAAGTAGAAATTGGCCAGGCACGGTGGCTCATGCCTGTAATTCCAGCACTTTGGGAGGCCGAAGTGGGCAGATCACAAGGTCAGGAGATCGAGACCATCCTGGCTAACACGATGAAACCCCATCTCTACTAAAAATACAAAAAAGTAGCCGGGCATGGTAGCAGGTGCCTGTAGTCCCAGCTACTAGGGAGGCTGAGGTGGGAGAATGGCGTGAACCCAGGAGGCAGAGCTTGCAAGGAGCCTAGATCACACCGCAGAACTCTAGCCTAGGGGAAACAGTGAGACAAGGAAAGAAAGACAGAGAGGGAGGGAGGGAAGGAAGGAAGGAAGGAAGGAAGGAAGGAAGGAAGGAAGGAAGGAAGGAAGGAAGGAAGGAAGGAAGGAAGGAAGGAAGGAAGGAAGGAAGGAGGGAAGGAAAGAGGGAGGGAGGGAAGGAAGGAAGGAAATCATCAAAAAGAAAGGATAAAAGTTAACCATAATTATTGCTCACAGGAATGTTATTAATAGTCATGCCATATGTCCTTCAGTCTTTTCTCTATGCAAATTCATTTTTAAAATAGCATTATGGTAACAAACTGTTTTTAAGCCAATTTTTATTTCATATCAGGTGATATGCACTTATTGTGACATCTTTGGGTGCCGGTCTCCATCTTTCCAGTCCAGAAAACATTGTTATCCATAATCATCCAATTAAAACACAAACCAAACACCAATTATGCACAAAGTCCTGTGCCAGGCACTTAGGGGGCACCAATGCAAATCAGATACATTATTACAGTATGTTTGGGGGAGCCAGGTGCTGTACTTCATAAAGGCATTCTGTCTGGGGTTGAGATTAACATGTAAATACATTTCAGGACTATGGAGGTAAGGCTAGACAGCCCCCTGCCTTCAGCATATCTATTGCATTCTCCAGTTTTCAGGGAGGCTGAGAGGCTTCCTGGGGAGAAAGTTGAAAACCACAAGTGGGGTTCAGAAATACATAAACTTGTGGGAACTCCAAGGCAGAGCAGGGAGATCTAACAGATTTGAATTGTAAAGTCTCCTATTTCAGGGCCTCTGAAAAAAAAAGTCATCCTAAAGAATCATCCGGACTCCTCCACAGGGTTAACACACAGAAGGGAGCGCTGGTTTCAAGATGCAGAAATGGCTACTGTTGCTTGACCCTGGCCTAACCCAGCCCCAGGAAGGGGTCCAGGTACCCCCGGGAGTGTGAAACTGCAGAGCTCTCATTAAACTATGCAAGGCCCAGCAATTTTACTTGGAGACCCCTCTAACAGATCACGATACTGAAGAAAGAAAGAATGTGTCCCTGTACTTACAGGAAAGTTAGAACCATTACAGCACTGAGCCTATTGCCAGTGGCTGGGGTCAATGGTAAAGATCTGTACCCAAGAGAGCACCATTAACAGCAGCTGTGGTGGCAGCACCTAGCTCAGAGTGGCTAAAACAAGGCCACAAAAACAACTGTCGCAAATATAAGATATAGTCCTGGGAACTCAGGAAAATACAAGTGGGCAGAGAGCCTGCAGACATGCAGGTGTGAGGCTAAAAAGCCTGTTCAAGGGTTGCAAACTCAAACACCTGTGGACCAAACCTGTATCCTAAATAAGCAATATAGACTGGGTGGTGCCTGAAGGAAATTGGCAAGTGCTCCTCAGCTCTAGCTGACCAAGGCTATGCTGGCCAAAAAACACTGGCCATATCAGCAACAGCATCAGGTTAGGAAGAACTTGGGGCCAGGCTGAAATGAGAGAGGTGTTTACTTAGAAGCAACATAGCCAGGCTAGAATACCATAATCACATCATAATAAGGCAAAGCAGCAGCTGAGGAAATGGAGTGAAGCATCAATTGTCAAGGAAGAGTCAAGAAACAGTAAATCAACATAGGCAGTTATGTGATGGGATATTCACCAGTGTCTCTTTCACACCTCATTTTTACCTTGTCACCATTGCCCATAGGAGCATCAGGCCAGGAGACCTCCATGGGCTCAATGACAAGTAGAACTAGAAAGATAAGGCCGGGCACAGTGGCTCAAGCCTGTAATCCCAGCACTTTGGGAGGCCGACGGATCACGAGGTTAGGAGATCAAGACCATCCTGGCTAACGCGGTGAAACCCCGTCTCTACTAAAAATACAAAAACTAGCCGGGCGAGGTGGCGGGCGCCTGTAGTCCCAGCTACTCGGGAGGCTGAGGCAGGAGAATGGCGTAAACCCAGGAGGCGGAGCTTGCAGTGAGCTGAGATCCAGCCACTGCACTCCAGTCTGGGCGACAGAGCGAGACTCCGCCTCAAAAAAAAAAAAAGAAAAAAAGAAAGATAAAATATCCAACTCTTGGGTTTTGAGTACAAAAGACAGAGCAAGTAGCCATTGGAGAAGTTAGGAGCAGGTGATCTGCACTTGAACAGCTATGAGCAACAACTAAAGTCACAGTCATTAGCAGGAAGGACAAGTGAGCTTAGGCAATGTATAAGACAACATGTGACATTAACCTTCACAGAGTGTAAAATGAGGAAACAACCAAACACCCACACTCAAAATGTCTCATTGAGAAATCTGATATTGGGCCTGATGTCATTGCTTAATATCTTAAGTTTGGTATCTCTAAAAATATAGTAAAATATTGGCTTCAGTCTCCAACAACAATTTAGTGATACATGCTTTCCCTAATAAGGAAGAGTTGCCGATCAAGGTTCTGGGGCAAAGGGATGAGTTATGAGAGCCAGGGTGCCTCAACAGAGGCCACAACCACAGCATCAAGAGAGTGGCTCACTTGGGGTGCTACATTAGGGTTCAAGGCCTGCTGGCTAAGCTGAAGAAGTACAAGAGCAAAAAATGGGTAGGTAGGACCATCCAATTGAAACTGAAGGAGGTTTGTCTAATTTGGCACATGCATATATAGCTAGTCACTTGTATATCATCCAAACTCTCCCAGAAATCAGTTCAGCAAGTCATGAACACAAGGCTCGTGCTCCCCTGTGAAGCCCTAACAGATTAGTGTGACGGTCAGCAGCACAGCAGGGTGGGCACAATTGGACAAAGATCATAAGCATGTCATGACACTTCCCTTTGCCCACATCTCTGTGTTCTATTTTCCCTTCATCTAATTCTATTTTGTCCCCTGAGGTTTTAAAAATGCTAACAAATAATTGTTTTCCAGAGGAATTTTAAAAACCTATAATTATTTCAATGATTAAAATGTACACTGAACATTATTACAATTCAAGGAGTATAAATCTCAGATAGATGTGGGGTCATGCACCAAACCTAACCACATCAACCATTAGAACAACCACAGAGAACGCCAAGAAGTTAAGACATTCGGCAAGTAAACCTCTAATTAACATCAATTGTTGGCAATATATTGATATGTCATGAAAATATCTCTATAGAGACAGTGCGGTAATGACCTCGTCTGGCTCTGATTCAGTCAGCACTCCCAATTCCAACCATGTGTCTGATATTAAACAGTATAAGAAACCATAGAAATGATCAGCCCACTGGCCTAGTAATTTCCCCCCACAAGAAATTTATCTTGGGAAAATAACCCAAATGAAAGAGAAAGTAATATGCATGAAAATGTTCTTTGAAAGTGATTTGTGCAAGTATTATGTCTAACAGTAGGAGAATGGGTAAGTAAATCATAATACTTCTACTCAAATGATCATTATAAAGATTATATAGTATGGAAACATGCTTATAATTGCTAATCTTAATAAAAAACTTAAATTATATGTACACTAAAACTGCAACAAGTGAAAGCAAAAGACATCTATAAGAATAAAGATAGGAATATGCCAAAATAATGTTACATTATGGCATGTTTCCATACTTTTAAGAATGTTTACATATTAATAATTTTTGAAGGTGGGAGGAGAAACAACTAATGGATAAGCACACTATCTTGAGCCGAAGTCAATGACTAAGGATTTTAAATCACACACAATATAGAGATTTTTATCGAAAATGCTCCTAATTTTTCTTTGATGCTATATAAACGACATTCTTATAATTAGACTTCTATCTCTTCCTTTTGCAAATTAAAAAATAATCATAAAGTAATAAAGAAATGCAATGCAGCACAGTGGTTAAGAACTTGGAAGCTGGGCTGTGATTGCCTGAGTTTGAATCCTGGCTAGTTGCTCTGAGCTAGCATTTAATTTGTTTTAGGCTTTGGCTTCCTTGAGTATAAAATGGAGATAAATTATAGTACCTACTTTATAAGGTTGTTATGAGAAACAAAATAATGCATGTAAAGTAATTTACATGGTGCCTGGAAAATAGTAAGGGCTAGTAAATATTAGCTGCTGTGATGGTGATGATGATAGATGATGACAAATGCATCAAAATGGTGGACCCAGGTGGAAGAAGTCACTCTCGCAAGATGCAACTGCCCAGAGAACCACAGCTAGCAAAGGTGTTTCCAAGTCTTTGTATGAATGGCTTGTCTCTGATGACATTTAAATCTTATAACACTAGAGTAGGTAATGACCATCATCCCTAAATGCATGTTGATATAGTTTGGGTATTTGTCCCCCCAAATGTCATGTTGAAATGTACTTCTATTAAAATTTCAATAACAGTTTTTGCAGAATTCTTTTTTTAATTCTAAAATTCATATAGGATTTCAAGGGACCTTGAAGAGTCAAAACAATCTTGAAAATGAAGAACAAAGCTGGAGGATTCACACTTTCTAATATCAAAACTTACTACAAAGCTACAGTAATCAAAACAGTGTGACACTGGCATAAAGGCAGACATATAAACCCTCACATATGTGGTCAAATGATTGTTTTAACAAGGGTGCTCTGAGAGGAAAAACACTTGTTTTTTCACTCTACTCAAAACACAGATCACTTCTGTGACCTCTAGTCACCAAAATGTGGGTAGGGATTTCTCCCCACAAGCAACCAAGTCTTGGCAGATTCTTTACGGAACACCAGCTTGGTGTCCCCTAACTCAATTCAATTCTGACACTATCTAGCTGGAGATAGCATCAGATATCACAAGTTGAGGGCTCAGTTCCACAAGAGTGCCCTCATTTCAGACACAAGTAACAGATTGTCATCTATACTTCTGACCAATAGACTATAAATTGGGGTTCCCATGACCCATGTCCCAAGTTTGATTAATTTGCCAGGATGGCTCACAGAACTCAGGAAAACATATTTTCTAGTTTATTTTAAAGAATATTGGAAAGGATATGATGGACACCTGATGAAGAGATGCATAAGAGAAGGTTGGGGGGAAGGGGTACAGAACTTCCATGCCCTTTCTGGGGCACTGCCCTCCAGGAACCTCCTCGTATTCAATTATCAGGAAGCTCCCCTGATTCAGTTTCTTTTGGGATTTTATAGAGGCTTCATTTAATAGATTTGATTGACTAAATTATTGGCCATTGGTGATCAACTTAACCTTCAGCCCCTTTCCTCTCCCTGAGGGTTGGAAGATGAGGCAAACGTTCCAATCCTCTAATCATGCCTTGGACTTTCTGGTGACCAGCCCCCATCCTAAAACTACCTAGGGACTTCCAGTCATCAGTCAATACACGGGTATACAAAAAGACACATCACTTTGGAGAGTCCAAGGATTTTAGGAGTTGTATGTCAGGAAATAAGAATAAAAACCTAATACAGTATATATTTCTTGTTATAAATCACAATATCACAGATGCCAAGGCCATTCAATAGGGAACGGACAATCTTTTTCAGCACAAGGTAGTAGGAAAACTGGATATACTCATGCAAAATAATGAAGTTGAAACCTTACCAAACACCATATAGAAAACTTAACTCAAAATGGATCAAATACCTAAATGTGAGACCTAAAACTTGACATTCTTAGAAGAAGACATAAGGAAAAGCTTCACATTAGATTTGACAATGATTTATTGGATATGGCACCAAAGGCACAGGCAACAGAAGAAAAAAATAGATAAATTTAACTTCATGAAAATTAAAAAATTTTTAAGCATCAAAAACATTGTCAGAGTAAAAAGGCAACTCCCAGAAAGGGAGAAAATATTTGTAAATTCTGTATCTGTCAAGGGATTAATATCCAGTATATAGAGAACTCCTAAAACTCAATAACAAAAACAATTCAAAAGTGGATGAGGGATTTGAACAGACATTTATTCAAAGTTACACAAATGGCCAATAAGCATATAAGATGCTCAATACCACTTATCATTACGGAAATGTAAATTAAAACTAAAGTGAGATGCCACCTCACACCCATTAAAATGGCTACTACAAAAAAAAAACAGAATAGCAAGTGTTGGCAAGGATGTGGAATAATGAGCACCTTGGTGTACTATTGGTGGAAATGTAAAATAGTACAGCCTCTGTGGAAAACAAATGGCAATTCCTCAAAAATTTAAAAAGAATTGCCATATATTCAGCAGTTCCTTTTCTGGGTACATGTCCCCCAAAAGTTTTGAAAGCAGAACTCCAACATGTATTTGTCTGCCCATGTTGATAGCAGCATTATTCACAATAGCTAAAACATGGCAATAACCCAAGTGTTCACTGATGAATAAATGGATAAGCAAAATGTGGTATACACATACAACGAAACACTATTCCAGCCTAAAAAGGGAGGAAATTCTGACATATGCTATAACATGGATGAAACCTGAGGACATTAAGCTAAGTGAAATAAGCCAGTCACAAAGAAAAAAGTATTGCATGATTCCGTTTAGTGTTCTTAGAGTAGTTAAAATCATAGAGGAAGAAAGTAGAAGGGTAGTTACCAGAGGTAACGGGGATTTACTGGAAACAATTTAATGGATTGGATTAATGTTTAATGGATATAATTTCAGATTTACGCACTGATAAGAGTTCCAAAGATAGTGGTGATAGTTGCACAACATTATAAATGTATTTAATACCACTGAATTGTTCACTTTAAAATAGTTAAGATGGTAAATTTAATGTTATGTATATTTCACCACTTTTTTTAAATAAGGGGAACAACTGAACATGCAACTACCTCTTGACCCAGTATTAACTGCTGGGCATTTATCACAGAAAATTGAAAATGTGTTCACATAAAAACCTGTACACAAATGTTTACAGCTTTATTCTTCATAGTCTCAAACTGAAAACAAAATAATCGTGGTATAGCCATACCATGGAATACAACCCATCACTAGAAAGGAACAAACTATTGATATGTGAAACAACCTGGATGAATCTCCAGAGAAATACACTGAGTGAAAAAAGGCCAGTATCAAAAAGTTACACAAACCATATGATTCCATTTATGTAACATTCCTGAAATGACAAAATTCTAGGAATAGAGGACAGATTCGTGGTTGCCAGTGGTTAAAGAATGGATGGGGTAAGAGGAAGGTAGGTATAGCTGTAAAAGAGCAACATGAGGAATCCTTTTAGTGATAGGAGTGTTCTATATCTTCACCATATTAATGTCAACATCCTGCTTGTAACCATTGCTCTACAATTTTGCAAGATATTACCATTGGGAGAAACAGGGCTAAGAGTACAAGGGATCTCTGTATTATTTCTTACAATTGCATGTGAACATACAATTACCTCAAAATTAAAAGCCTAACTAATAATAATAATAATACTATATTGTTTATGGTAATAATAATACTATATTGTTTATGGATATGCAGAAGCCATATTGTTTTGCAGTACATGCATATGTACACCAAGATAAAAGATAAAAATAGGAATGCAGAAAATTAAATTTAACATAGTGGCTACCTCTAGGAAGAGAACAGAGGAAAAAATTACACAGGAGTTTCAGTTATAAACGTAAAGTTTTATTTCATTATAATAAAAATCTAAAGTCACTATGATAAAATATTAAGATTTGACGAAGCCAGAAGATAAGTAGAAAGATATTCATTATCTTATTCTCTCTAGTACTCTGTATCCTAGTGGTATAGCAAGGATGGGGCCATGGGATTTTTCTGCCATGAGTATAGTCAACAAAGGGCTGTATTTTTTTTGTACAGAAGTTTAAAACAATGGTAAAACAAACTAGAAGTTGGCCTGTTTTTTAATATCCCCTTGAGCTGGCAATTTTAATATCAGTGATAAAAGATTTTTCCCAGCTATGCAAACAACTTCCGCCAGTCCCAATGCTTAATTGGTAAGCAAATTGCTATATCCTTAAAATATTCCTAATTTGTACAGATTCAGCCCACTAATATAAATATTCTTTATGAATAGTAGTACACAACGATATCCATAAGGATCATTTTGAAATATGTTAACATCTCAAATTATCAAAGGAAGTATCTAGAATTTTTATTACAATCTACTAAATAAATCAGGGGAAAGATATATTTTATTAAAAACGTCTTACAATTATGGTTGATGTTAAAAGCATCTGCAGCTTAACTAGAAATACTGCAGTGTACCACAAAGTTTTAATCACTCTAGTAAATCGTGATGTTGTAATGACAGTGTGGGATTATATATTATGCAAGATTAGACTGCAAAGGCACCATAGATGGATGGCAAAAGTAAAAAGCCCTTGGAGAAAAACCCTTGAGTTACTCCACCCTTATGAATGAATAAATAATGCTCCTATACAAGGGCTTGGAGGGAGTTTGTCCTTTCTTGCCCTTTCACATTCCACCATGGGAGGACACAATGTTCCTTTTCTCCAGAGGATGAAGCATCAATATGCCATCTTGCAAGCAGAGAGCAGCCCTCACCAGACATGGAACCTGCCAGCACCTTGATCTTGGATTTCCCAGCCTCCAGAACTATAAGAAAATAAACTGTTTTCCTTACAAATTACCCAGTCTCTGGTATTTTGTTATAGCAACATAAAACAAACACAAGTCCTATATTTACATAATTCAATGTTCACTCAAGTTTGAGATTCTGAAACAATAGGAACATCTGGATATCTGGGCCTACAAACCAATTTTCTGTAAACATAACCATCAAACCTTTTGCTAGAATAAGGGGTGGGGAATGCTGCAAAGATTCTTAAACTTAAGCATACATCAAAATCACCCAAAGAGCTTTGTTTAAAAAAACAGCAAAAACTTTATCCAAATTAAATTTAAAAGAGTTACTTGAGCAAAGAACCAATTGTGAATCGGGCAGTCTCCTGAGCCAGGGTAGGCTCAGAGACTCCTGTGCAGCCACATAGTGGAAGACAGAAAAAGGAAAGTTAAATACAGAAAATAGAAGTGAGGTACAGAAACAGTCAGATTGGTTACAGCTTGGTGTTTGCCTTATTTGAACATGGTTTGAGCAGTTGGCCACATTTGATTGACTGAAACTCAGTGGTTGGCACAAGAGTAGGGAACGGTGTATTTACAATTCCATTTAGATTACAGTTAACGATGTCTAGAGAAGATTTTAAGCCAAACTTAAAATATGTAAGGAGGCAGCTTTAGGCTAAACTTGATTTAACAGCTTGTTAAAACCAGATTCCTAGAACCCACCATAGACCCTGATTCAATAAGCCTAAAAATTTGCATTTTGAATAAACTCTCAGATGATATTGATAATTTTTTTTTTTTTTTGAAATGGAGTCTCGCTCTGTTGCCCAGGCTGGAGTGCAGTGGTGCAATCGCGGCTCACTGCAAGCTCTGCCTCCCAGGTTCAAGCCGATTCTCCTGCCTCAGCCTCCTGAGTAACTGGGATTACAGGCACATGCCACCACACTTGGCTGATTTTTGTATTTTTGGTAGAGACAGGGTTTCCCCTTTTTGGCCAGGCTGGTCTCAAACTCCTGACCTCAGGTGATCCACCCACCTTTGCCTGCCAAAGTGCTGGGATTACAGGCATGAGCCAATGCACCCTGCCAGCCTCATTTACTTTTGTCGTTATGTTACCTCTGGAATCTAACCCTGGAATAGTATTAAGTTCTAAAGTTGAAGTAAGTGCCCAGAAGATGACAGACCATAACAGGACCATTACCATACATTGAGTAAAAAAATTAAATTATATAGTATATAATAACATAGAACCATATAGTTTATCACCCTGAATAGTTTAAGGTTCCTGCCTTTCAGAAAGCTCAGGTGGCTTCCTGTATCTTCTCTCCACTAGATATATGTGAACTTAAGAAATTATTTGGTAAAGAACGAATTTACAGAAACAATTGATTGCCAATTCAACTTCCTGGGACTCTTTTTACAATAAGACTAACAATTGGGCTTTTTATTAGCTGCTTGAGTACTTGAGTGATTTAAGGGAAAAATTTAATGGTGGCATTACATTTGATAGGATGCAAACAATTAAGCATTATACTTGATACACCAAAGACACTTTGCTATCAACATATCAAAATAATTGGATCATGCCATTAAAAATGAAAGAGGAAACTTACTTCAAGAAAGCAGGAACATTTTGATCTTGAACACAAAGACAGTGTTTTGTCCACTATCTAGTGAAAGATAGGTTTTGCTGTAGAATTTTCTTGCCAAATTGATGACTTTCCTCCACAATCAAGCACCATAATTGCAGCATTAGAAACACACATTTTCTTTTCCATTAATAGTGATACTTAGGCTTACATGTAAGGAAGAAGGTATTATTTGGCAACAAGAGGTGACTCTTGAAATTTTACCTTAAAATATTAGATTTCAGAAAACTAATTTATATTAAATGTAAAGAGAAGAGCTGAAGAAAACAAAGATTGCTTTAAAGGGAGAATTTCATAACTAGAATTTAACTTTTGAACAATTCTAAATGTGGGGTACCCTCCCTAAATGCAAGGACAGCATTTTCCAAAATATTTTTCAAAATTCCATTTAAAGATCTGTAATATTCAGATCTAACGAGTTTTCTGTTTATTTTATACAACTGAAATGTATAAACATAATAGAAGATACTAAGAAATATAAATTATGTGATCTCGAATAGAAATTATATTCCATCTTTTATGTTTCCTTTTCTACAAACCTAAGCAATTTTACAAGGTAAACCTAAATTATCAACATTAAACTACTTACTGGCAGATCAAACATTTTTCTGACTTTATATTAGTGAACAACATTCACTCAATAAATATTTACTGGACATATAGTATATATAAGTGAGGGGTTTAAAAATGATATAGCTGGGCACGGTGGCTCATGTCTGTAATCCCAGCACTTTGGGAGGTCAAGGCAGGTGGATCACCTGAGATCAGGACTTTGAGACCACCCTGGCCAACATGGTGAAACCCCGATTCTACAAAAATACAAAAATACAAAAACTCCCTAGCTACTCGGGAGGCTGAGTCAGGAGAATTGCTTGAACCTGGGAGGCAGAGGTTGCATTGTGCTGAGATTGCACCACTGCATGCCAGACTGGGTGAGAGAGTGAGACCCTATCTAAAAAAAACAAAAACAAAAACAAAAACAAAAACAAAACTATTATTAACAACTTAATGCAAACAAATTTGGAAAATGAGATAAAATGGACAAATTCTTTGAAAAATACAACTTACCAAAACTGACAAAAGAAGAAACTGAAAATGTGAACAGTCCTAGATCTAGCAAAGAAATTGAATCCATAATTGAAAAGCTTCAAACAAAGAAACTCTAAACCTTGATGGCTTTGCTAATAAATTTTCCAAATGTGCCCCAGAGCTCCACACAACCTTGTCATATCCTGACCTTTCCACCTCAATGCTCGGATCCTCACCATCGTGCTTCACTTTGAGACCACAATAGCCAATGCCATCATTTCCAATATCTCCATTTATGTAAGTCATCTTCTGGAGCCCAAGATTATCTCCCCACACTTTCATCTCCTTATAGAGCTGTACATTTCTTAATTGGATTCCATTTCTTCCTTTCTCCAATGCTCAAAACCTTTCAACTATTCCCTCTGGAATTGACAGGCCACTATCAGTTGAACCACCTGTAAATACAATCTCTTCTCTGAATAATCCTTTTACCTTGTTGCTCTAATTGAAAACTGTCTCTAGGCCAGGCACGGTGGCTCATGCCTATAATCCTAGCACTTTGGGAGGCTGAGGTGGGAAGATCACTTGAGCCCAGGAGTTCAAGACCAGCCTGAGTAACATAGTGAGATCTTGTCTCCACCAAAGTTAAAAAAAAAAAACAAAAAACCTAGGTGTGGTGGCATGCACCTATAGTCCCAGCTACTTGGTGACTGAGGTGGGAGGATCACCTGAGCCTGGGAGTCTGAGGCTGCAGTGAGCTATGATCATGATACGGCTCTCCAGCATGGGCAACAGAGTGAGACCCTGTCTCTAAAAAAGTGAATAAATAAGAAAACTATCTTTTTACTGAGGCTACTGCTTTCCCTTCAGCCCTCTCAGGTGGCAGCTGTTTTCTTTCCCACAGTCATTGTACCTGTGTCTAAAATGTGGATAAATGTTCACATTTCTCTTCAGTACCACTTCTCTAACGTGGTCCCTACTTTCTTTAAAAATCCCTGTCTTGAAAATCATGTCTCAGACTCCACTACTTTCTACCCTTCCTTTTTGTAGCCATCTACAGACCCCTGAATCATCCCTAACATGACTTGAAGAATATTAGCACTTGGCCACTATCACTTTTTCATAATATTTCTGACACATCACTTGGCAATTTCAATGTCCATAGTGATAATTCTTCTGACCTCTAGCTTTTCAGTTCATTAGCCTCTACTTCCCAATCTTGTTCTGCACTCTACTTCAGTTAAACACTCTGTTTTAGTTTTGTTTTTTTGAGACGGAGTCTCACACTCTCCCAGGCTGGAATGCAGTGACATGATCTTGGCTCACTCCAACCTCCACCTCCCAGGTTCAAGCGATTTTCCTGCCTCAGTCACCCTAGTAGCTGGGATTACAGACATGTGCCATCAAACCCTGTTAATTTTTGTATTTTTAGTAGAGATGGGGTTTCACCATGTCGGCCAGACTAGTCTCAAACTCCTGGCCTCAGGTGATCCACCTGCCTCAGCCTCCCAAAGTGCTGGGATTACAGGCATGAACCACTGCTCCTGGCCTAAGTTAAACACTCTTGTGGACCTACCCTAGGCCATGATTTTACCCATAACCATAGATCATGCTTTTATTCATTGCTTCCCTTCCCCCATATCTATCTTAGCTGCCATGAACTATTATTAGAGTCACTCCCTACCATATACCTTCAACCTCCTTGTCCTCTAATCCTAAATCCATTTGTGATATAAACTGTGAGCTACTCTGCACCTGTAGCTAAATGAAGGTAGAGAAAAGCACATAAACCCACTGATTTGTCTTGATTTAAATTATTCATGCCTAATCTCAAGTAGGAAACCCTACTGCATTTCTCTACTCCAGTGATCACACCTTCTCTTCTCACCTTCAACTTCCTTCCTTCTCTACATAAATCAGTTCATGACCTTGTGTAAGGAACATGGCTGCACTGCAGCCAAGCAGGCACAGGCAAGGTAAACATCCTGCATGACTCAGCAGTATTGTAGCACAGGCACACACTATGTAGCTATAACATGGGAAGCCTCATCATTTGGTTGTAAGTCACTATAGTCTGTAAAAGGTATAATTTCCCTGTTGACACTGTACAGGCACACTCACACCCAGAGAAAGAGTCAGAACTGTCAGCCTTGCAGATGGACAGAGGGGTGCCAGGACACAGCTCAGCTTGCCTGTGCCCAGAGGGAAAGAGTTGAGCTGCTGACCCTGAAGGGAGAGCTAGCTGTGCAGCTGTGCCTGGGAGTGGCCAGAGGAAGCAGCCGAGACAGAGTAAAAACAGTGTAAAAGAGCTGCTGAATCAAGCCATATTTCATCTACATATGTTCTTTCAGCTATTTGCCACCCATCCACCCACTCCCTTTGGACCTCAGCATGGGCTGAAACCTGACCCTAGACCTGAAAATTGGCATAGTCGGCAGGATAAGATGAGTGGGTCTTCAGCCACTGAGGGCTCCCAGGTCAGCTGTGTGGTGCAGCACTGGCTGTGGTACCCAGTGGAAGTGGTGCTGCTAGAATAGGCCCCAGTAAAAATATGGGAGGCAGTGGACAGGTCTACCAAGAGTATAGAGAAAGTACTGAAGCAGCTGGAAGCACACAGCACTGAGAAGGAACACACCTTCGTTGGCAGAGTTGGATGGGTGTTTTTGACAGCACTGTGGAAAGTACATGCTCAGTCCCTACTGGAGGCTTCCCAGGTAAGGGACCTCCAGGCACAAGCCACGTGGGTGGGGACCCAAATTCACAGCTTGGAGCAAAACCTAGGGGTGAAGGACCTTTAGGCACAAGCAGGATACTTAGAGGCCCAGATAAACAGTCCAGAACAGGAGTTAGCAACAGCTGTGGGTGCAACCTTGAGCCCATCCTCCCAGCTGCAAACTCCCGTTAGGTCTGATACCAAGGAGGAGGAGGCTCCCCTGCTGTGGGCTCACCCCGTGATCTGTCAGAAGGTAGAATATGAACATCTGATGGGACCCCAGGGGAGAGCCCAGGGACCCCCCACAGTGGTGCAACACACCTCTTATTGTGCTTATACCCCCACTGAGTTGTGGGAGTTAGGTAAGCAATGCCAGCACCATCCAGGGGAGCCCCTCCCTGCCTGAATGCTCCATCTCTGCGATGAAGGAACTGAGGCGTTTCCTGCTCCACCTCCAAGATGAAAAAGCTGGCTTCTTTAATTACAGTCTGAACTGATGCAGGTGAAATAGCAGAAATTGTCAGTAGGTAGCTGTCGTGTACTAATTTGGTGCAGGTACTCCGTGAGCTGGATATGTAGCAGGCTATGTTTGATCCAAATACCTGGGGCCAGATGATGAACACTTTATCTCCCACATGAGGGATCTTATGCTGGGCTCAGCATCCCTGAGTGCTTTTGCCTGTCTAGCCACTGTTCTCAACCTGTATGTGGGGCACTGTATACATGAAGTGACTATTACTATGGCAACTCTCGGGGAGACAGAAGGCTGTTGGCAGGACTGGGGAGTTTGTTCCATAAAGAAGGTGAAGACTCCTCCTTCACAGGTAACCACACCAGGAGATAAAAAGGGGCCCCAGAAGGTGACCCACATGCAGATGTGGATTGACTTCATTACAGTTAGGGTTGCTCGGGAGAAAACTGACAGGCAACCCAATGGAATGCTATTGACTCTGTGGAGGCAATTGTCCCCGGAGCAGCAATTCTGGAAAATGCCCAAGAGGGGGCAAAACAATGTTGCTCAACCCAGCCCCACCTGGACGCTTCAACTCAAGGACTATTTGCAGACAGGCAAGGATGCGGGGCCATTCCTGTTTGATTAGGGAACTAACCGAGATGCCCGGCTTGTGGGGGAACCAGATGATCAGAGGCCATATGGAGCTGGAAATCCTCTGGTCCCCGACTAATGTACAGTGGGTCCTAGTACTGGTAGATACTGGTGCAGACTGCAGTCTTGTTTATGGGAACTTGGGTAGGTTTCCGGGCAAAGCTGCATTTATTGATGGTTATGAGGGCCAGTCAGTGAAAGCGAAACCTGTGTCTCTGCATCTTGGCATGGGCCATTTGGCTGCCCACCTATATGCTGTGTATGTCTCTCCCATACCTGACTATATTCTAGGGGCAGACATTTTGCATGGGCTTACACACCACCGCCAGAGAATTCAGACTCTGAGTTCGTGTAGTAAAGCCGGTACTACATAGGCATACACATCACCAGCCCCAAGTTCTGCCACAACCCTGATGAGTTACCTCCACTTGTCAATACCATTTGCCAGAGGCATATGGAGATAACTGAGACTATTAAGAAGTTAGAGGAGGTACAAATAGTGTGTGGCACCCATAGCCCCTATAACTCCCCAGTATGGCCAGTCAGAAAGGCTAATGGGATTTGGTGGATGACAGTGGATTATCAGGAACTGAATAAAGTACCACCCCCTCTGCATGTAGCTGTATCCTCCATCATGGATTTGATGGACTGCTTGATAACGAAACTGGAACAGTACCACTTTGTGGCAGACTTAGCTAATGCATTATTCTCCATTAACGTTGCTCCAGAGAGCCAGGAACAGTTTGCCTTTATGGAAGGGAAGCAATGGACTTTAACAGTGTTGCTGCAGGGCTATATGCATAGCCCCATCATATGTCATGGTCTTGTTAATGATGTTATGCTAACCTGTGATTGTCTTGCAGGTTTAGAAATGGCAATTTCTGACTGGGCGCGGTGGCTCAAGCCTGCAATCCCAGCACTTTGGGAGGCCGAGACGGGCGGATCACAAGGTCAGGAGATCGAGACCATCCTGGCTAACACGGTGAAACCCCGTCTCTACTAAAAAATACAAAAAACTAGCCGGGCGAGGTGGCGTGCGCCTGTAGTCCCAGCTACTCGGGAGGCTGAGGCAGGAGAATGGCGTAAACCCAGGAGGCAGAGCTTGCAGTGAGCCGAGATGCAGCCACTGCACTGCAGCCTGGGCGACAGAGCAAGACTCCATCTTAAAAAAAAAAAAAAGGAAATGGCAATTTCCCTCTCGCCTGGGATTGAGATGATGCAGCTGAGACAGTCTTTCTGGTAGCCAAGCAGGATACTTAGCAGGCACAAAGCCTTATGGGTAGTTAGCCAGGAGTGCCCATTTGAACTTGATGTACATGTGACCACAGATAGTTTCAGTTAGGGCCTATAGCAGCTCACAGGGCACCTGAATACGCCAGTAGATTTTTGGTCCCAACTATGAAAGGGAGCTGAGCTCTGGTATTCCTTGATAGAAAAGCAGTTAGTAATAGCAGAATGGGTGTGTTCATGGATAACAATCCGCCCCCCTGGACTGGAAAAACAGTAACTGCATATGCTGCCCTTCAGGATTATAAGAGCATGGCAGGACAGGCTACAGTCATCATGTAGACGACTTACCCAACAGCTGGGTGGGTATGTTCATGGGTAACAACCCTGCAGACTGGGACGGCACAGACGTCCACTTGAGCAAAGTGGGGTGCCTACTTGAAGCAGCAAAGTACACTGAGTACAAGTTCCTTAGTAGCAGAGTTACAAGAGGTCTTGAAGCCTATAGTCCTAATGCAAGATAAGGCCGTGGGACCTGAGGCACCTCCCCATTCCTGATGGGGCACAGTATACAGACAGGTCTAGCCAGAGTACTGCTGCTCCCTGGTTTGCTGCTGCAGTCCAGCCTAGTACTGACACTACATGGTTTGATACCAAGTGTGGACAAAGCAGCCAATGAGCTAAACTTAGAGAAGTGTGGATGGTGATCACCAAGGAGGTGACACCTATGGTAATCTACGCCAGTAGCTGGGCAGTTTATCCAGGCTTAACCTTGTGGTTAATTACCTGAAAGTTACAGAATTACCTAGTTAGTCACAGACACATGCAGGGCCAGGCCATGTGGCCAGATCTATGAGAGCAAGAATGACCTTCTCCAACCAGGTACAGGGACAAACAGTAATATGTCATTGCCTGCCCCGATACCACTAAAGGTAGGGAAACAAAATAAAATTGGTATTGCCCATGGGACCCTCCAAGCCCTTCACTGAAGATGGCTGGCTATCATAGACCCCTGGGGGGAAGGTCTGCAGTAGGACTTACATGTTACTCCTTGGGTATTTAATGTGTAGTCTACACAATTATCTCTTTGTAGAGGAACAGCCAGGGAAGGGACCTTCCTCCGGGGGACATATGTACTTCCTGTGAGCTCTCCTGTGACTTTGGCGTGGGTACGGGACCCAAAAGAATCATGGGAAGCTGATAAGCTGTGGTACCATAGCACAGGGCAGCTGCATTGTTATCCAGAGATGAAAAGTTAGGCTGTATTTTGCTTGAGGGATATAGTTTACCCTTGTTAGTACCTACGCCTGCTTTGTCATTTCGGCTGTAGGTTGACATGCCCCAACAGCATCATGGACTGGGCCCACACTTACGCCGAGGTGGCCAATGTCTCCAACTGTTGGATCTGCACCACCCTTCCAGCAGCAGCTGCAGACAGCTTGCCCTGGCACATGAATTCAGTTTCTGTGAAGAACTGGACATGGCTGGAAACTTGGGGTCCCATGGACAATGGTTAGGATGCAACATGGTGAAATTTGGATAGGGAGTGTCACAACACCCATGGCAAGCCTGCCCCCTGACTGACTAGTGGTGTCCATGATGAAGGGTGCTGGCTAATGGGAGAACACACGATGCCCCCATTGCAGGTACCACAATGTATAGAGCAACACTAGGGGTAAAGTCACTGTGGGATGATTTCCTGCTGAGGTTTATGTAAACATAACACATGTTACCACACCAAGGATGTGGTGGAACAAGTGGCCTTATCAAGGCTGGGCCCCAGGCTTTGTGCCCCATGGGAGTTTATGGGTCTGTGGGGACACAGGATGGCCATATCTGCCAGCCAATTGGACTGGACATTGTACCTGGGGGTGACCTTATGTGCCTGCCACTGTGCTTCCCACATTGCCTAGTCACCCATATAACAGAGGTGCTGCATTCCTGGTTTTTATGAGTACAACGGGCCCCCTGGTGGCTCTACCCCTTAGCAATAACTATTCCTGGAGCAGGTGTCATTACTGTAGAGCTGTAAGTTACAGCCCTTGCAGAGCACACAGCTTGGGCCCTGAATTATACCCAAGTTGCTTTCTGTTTGCTAACTGATGAGGTTGCTCAGATCAGGAAGGTGGTGCTGCAAAACTGGATGGCCTTAGACATACTAGCAGCTGCCCAAGGTGGCACCTGTGCCTTTATAGGGACACAATGTTGTACATTTATTCCTGATAACTACCAGAACATAACGGCAGCTTTCCAAGGTGTATCACAGGAGGCTAAGGTGATTAAACACCTTAGTGATGACCCCCTGCAGAGATGGTGGGCATCTCTGGACTCTAACCTATGTTGGGCTCTCATCATCATAAGTAGCATAGCAGGAATATTATTAGTAGATTGTTGCTCCCTGTATTGTTGCTGTGGTCTATGGGTCCAGGGTGCTGTCCTATGTGCATGGGTCCCCACCAAAAAGACTCCCTCAGTCTAGTAGGTGGAGTGTAAGAAACATGGCTGTGCTGCAGCCAAGCAGGCACAGGCAAGGTAAACATCCTGCATGGCTCAGCGGGATTGGAGCACAGGCACACACTATGTAGCCATAACACGGGAAGGCTCATCATTTGGCTCTAAGCTACTATTGTCTGTAAAAGGTATAACTGCCCTGTTGACATTGTACCGGCATGCTCATGCCCAGAGAAAGAGAGAGAGAGAGCCAGAGCTCTCGGTCTTGCAGGCAGACAGCGGGGAGTCAGGACACAGTTCAGTTTGCCTGCACCCAAAGGGAAAGAGTTAAGCTGCTGACCCTGAAGGGAGAGCCAGCTGTGCAGCTGTGCATGGGAGTGGCTGGAGCAAGCAGCTGAGACAGAGACAGGCAGTGTAAGAGAGCTGCTGAATAAAGCCATATTTCACCTACCTATGGTCCCCCAAGTGTTCTTTAAGCTATTTGTCACCCATCCACCCCCTCTCTTCAGACCTCAGCATGGGTTGGAACCTGACCCTGGTCCTGACAATATGCTATGTATTTCAGAGAGAAACTTCACGGTGCGAACTTCCATATCATTTCACCACATCTCCCCTTTGCTATACTCAGACTTTCCTCCTGCCACTGTAAAAGAATCATACATACTCCTAGCTAACCAACTCCTAGCTCCTTCCTAACTCTAACTAGTATACCAGGACACATCCCCTTTCACCAACTCAAGGACATCACACTAGGAAATGTCCCCGCCTACTCCTAAGTCATTAAATGTTTCCTCATTACTAGATCATTCTGTAATCATACTATACTATCTCCCATTATAAAAAGAAAAAACAATTACCCTACTTCCCCTTCTAATTAGCATCCCATCTCTATGCTTCCCTTTTTATAAACACTTCCTGAAGAAGCTATCTATATGCACTGGCTGTCTCCACCTTCTCTCCTGTTATTCTCTCTTGAAACCACTCCACTTAGAATTCTGTCCTCACTGTTTTACTGCAACTGCTTCTGTCTAGGTGATCAATGATTTCACATCTAGTAGTCAATTCTCAGACTTCATTTTATACAACATCACAACAGCATTTGATCCACTGATCATACCTTCTTTCTAGATTTCTTTCTCCTCTGAGTTTCAAGGAAACCCCTCTCCAGGTTATCTTGCTACCTCCCTGATGGCTGTGTATCAGTTTCCTGTGCTGGAAACTGCCTCTCTTGGACCTCCAGATGTTAGAATTCCACAGACTGAGCCAATGGACCTCTTTCCTGCTCTATTTATACCCATCCCTTTATGATCTCATACAGTCCTGTAACTTTACATTTAATGTATATATTGACAGGTGCCACGTTTTCCCTCAATCCCTGGCATTTCCCTTGAATTTTCAGTTTGCAGAGACATCTCCTCTTTGGATATCCAATACCCAAACCTATTCTTCCTATTGTCCCCATTGTAAATCGCAAATCTGTTCTTTAAGTCAATCTCATTACAGACCTTACAGTAATCTTTGCAGCTTCTCTTCTTCTCACCTCTCACATCTCACAAGGAACCTTTCTATTCTTCTTAAGTATTTCAAAAATTTCACCATTTCCACCCCACCCAGGCCAACTATCTCCTTCATGAAGTTTTACAATGACCTCTTAGAGGATTTCTCTGCTTCTTCCCTTGCCCTCCACAGTGGATCCTCAACATAGCAACTAGAATGACCCTGTTAAACCATACATTGGATTATGATATTCCCCTGTTCAAACTCCTCCAAATGCATCTCCTCTTCCTTATAGTAAAATCCTTACAATGACCTCATGGCCCTACATGACATGTTTTCTGTATCTCTCTCACTTTCTGTATTTATCCCCCTCACTTTATAGGAGTAAATTCTCCTTGACATTCCTCAAACAGGCACACACACTCCTGCCTCACAAGCTTTGCACTTACTGATCTCTGGCTAATACGTTCTTCCTTCAGTGTCCACGTGGCTTGCTGCTTCACTTCCTTCAGCTATCTGTGCAAAAGTCACATTATCAACAAAGCCTTTCCTGACAACCCTATACAGAATAGCAACCTTGACCCCAGCCCAAAGATAATGTTTCTCTTATCATGATATGTTTTCCTATAGCACTCGTTATTACCTAAAATTTGATATATATTTTTTAAATTGTTTGTCATCTATCTTCCCTCTCTAGGATATAAGCTCTGTAAGTGAAGCAGCTTTCACGGTTTTGTTCACTGCGGTATCCCCAGGACCCAGAACTTAGTGGTAAGTACTCAATGAAGAATTGTTATATGAATAAATCAATTTCTTTAGCACTATCTTTGTATGCTTTAGCTGTGACTTCATATTCCTTTAGAGATATATTTCTATTATAACTTATTTTTTTCTGAATAAATTTTGCAATTTATTGCTTCCAATGACATTTTTATTCCCCTATTATGCTTTCAAGATCTAAATAGTCTTTGAGCTTCATAGTAGATACTTTTCTCACATAACTACTTCATAATTTTTTTCTTTTAAAGTTAGTACTACTGTTGTTGAAATTTTCAGATGGTTGTGGACTTTCTGAAGTTGTAGGTATATTGTAAATCTTGCTGCCAGTTCTTTGTTCCCCTTTGATGTTTTAATACTCATGGTTTGGATTTGTCTTTTTATTTAAGATTCTCCCACTGTTTTTGCAACTCACTTGGCAAGGCGGGGTGGGGGAGGATGTGAGAAGAGGGTACTGGTAGCAGAACAGAAAAACAAAGTTCTATTTTTAAAAAAACAGACGTGCAATATAGCATAAATATTAAGGCTCTGGATTTTAAAATACATGGGCTTTATTCTTTCTTCCACCGTTTTCCAATTATGATCTTTTATCTTACTTAAACAAGATATATCTCTAAATCTGTTTCCTTATTTTTAAAATGAAGTAAATAGCACTGTAATTAGAATGAAAAAGGATAATGTATGTAAAGCATTTAACACAATGATGAGTATAAATGTATTCAACATAAACTTAGAAAAACAAAAAGTTATTGATAATCAGAACACATTCAACACATAACCTTATTTGAAGCATATCATTAGGCCAAAGGAGTAATTAGAACCTACACACAGAATATCACTTCAGGTCCTTGAGGATGCCTTCCACCCACAGGGAATGAGTTGAGACCAGAGATATAACCCACAACAGCATTTGAGTAAGAGGAGAAACAAGGCAGGTAATAAATAAATTTCATTGTTATTGTTTCTATTGAGATAAGGATTTGGGGGCAGGGGGATTATGTGCTGAAGATTTCATTTTCTTTTAAGGGAATGTGTGACAACATAAATTCTTTAACATTTAACAACTGTTAGATCTGTAACTTTGAAACCTGAAATTATTTGTGTGAAAAAAAAGACAGACCAGGTACAGATAACAAAATCTGATGGAGAAAATGCAAATGCAAAAAAAGGTCAGACTTAATTGGCTAATTACATTGTCCTACTTAATTTTGTACAATTTTGCCAATAATATGAAAAGATAAGTTTTCTGAGCAATTGAAATTGGATTTGTTTTTCTGGACAAGTACCATTCCAAAAGCAAAGCAGCAGGAGGGGAAAAAAAAAAATACTGTTTTTCCAAGCAATTAGCTTCCAGTAGAAGTTAAAAAGTAATAAATGGAACCAAGTCATAAATTAGATCTTCTTATGATCAACTTAATAACTTCTAAAATATTTTATTAAACATATATTAAACATCACCACAAGAATTGCTCCACATTTAAGAGTAAACCAGATTTGAAAACAATAATTAAATTAAAGGAGTGTTTAAAACCCAAATATATTAAGCATCCAGAGCCTTGTAAACACCAGAGGTCAACAGAGGAATGAGAGGAAAGCAGAGACATAAGTGGAGTAAAGGTTGTTTTGCCAGAGGATGGAGAGAGGCATGTGATAATCTCCCACATTCCAGTACATGACTGGCTCGATCAGCTGCAGCAAGTACAACAAAGTGGTTTCACAGGTTCCATTCCTTGTCCTGTAACCCTACAGTAGGAGGTTAACTGGAGTAGAAGATTCAGGTTAGTTCCCACATGAAACTGAGGATGTCTTTATACTACTGCCAGTTGACTGAGCCTGGGACTACCTCTAGTTAGAACTCAAGCAACATATTTAACCATCAGGTTGTAGACTTTTGAGGAATTTAACCATTGGTTTGTAGACTTTTTGAAGGTTGTAGACTTTTTAGGGATTCCTCTACAAGTGGAGGTAGAAAAAGGCATAGCTGGACTAAGACCTATTTGTGTTCCTATCTTTTTTTTTTTTTTTTTTGAGTCTTTCAAATGATACCTAGAATATTTTGCTTCTTGCAAGGGAAGAGTAGGTCATTTGTAAACTTACTTTTCTGCAGAGAACAACTAGAAAAGCTAGATGAAAAAAATTTTAATCTGTTGAAAAGCATTGGAGAGCTCTCTAGCCTGAGGATTATAAAATCAAAAGCCAAGAATTTCTTCCTGTGAGACAAATGATGTGAGCAAAGCATTTGAGACTGTTTTGCCAAATTTTCTGATTCCAAAATAAACATCTGAGAAGCTGAGTAATTGAACAAAGACTAGGTGGGGAACCATTCAGGACATCCGGGTTAATATAAAGGTTATTTTCAGATCCTGAAAGGAGCACTAAATATAGAAAATAAAGACCACTACCAGCTAATACAAAACACACTTAAACACACAGATCAGTGTCACTATAAAGCAATCACACAAACAAGCCAACATAATAACCAGGTCATATCACAATGACAGGATCAAATCAATATATATCAACACTAATCTTAAACGTAAACAGGCTGAATGCCCCACTTAAAAGGCAGAGTGGCGAGCTGAATAAAAAAGCAAGACCCAATGGTATGCAGTCTTCAAGAGATGCATCTCACACAAAATGACACCCATAGGCTCAAAATAACAGGATGGAGGAAAATCTACCAAGCAAATAGAAAATAGACAAAGCAGGGGTTGCAATCCTAATTTCAGACAAAACAGACTTCAAACCAACATAGATCAAAAAAGACAAAGAAGGGTATTACATAATGGTAAAGGGTTCAATTCAACAAGAAGACCTAACTATCCTAAATACATATGCATCTAACACAGGAGCACACCGATTCATAAAGTAAGTTCTTAGAGACCTACAAAGAAATATAAACTCCCATGCAATAGTAGTGGGAGACTCCAACACTCCACTGACAGTGTTAGATCATTCCTGAACAAAAAAATATTCAGGACCTGAAATCAGCATTGGACTAAATGTGTCTAACAGACTTCTACAGAACTCTTCACTCCAAAACAACAGAATATATATTCTTCTCATCACCACATGGCACATTCTCTAAAAGTGACCACATAATTGGACATAAAACAATCACCTGCAAATGAAAAAGAGCTGAAATCACACCAAACATACTCTCAGACCACAGAACAACAAAAATAGAAGCCAAGACTAAGAAAATCACTCAAAACCATGCAATTACATGAAAACAACATCCTCCTGAATGACTTTGGGTAAATAATGAAATTAAGGCAGAAATCAAGAAGTTATTTGAAACTAAAGAGAACTAAGATACAACATACCAGAATATCTGAGACACAGCTAAGGCAGTGTTAAACGGGAAATTCATAGCACCAAATGCCTACATCAAAAAGTTAGAAAGATCTCAAATTAACAACCTAACATCACAACTGAAAGAATTCGTTCAAGAATCAACCCCAAAGCTAGCAGAACACAAGAAATAACCAAAATCAGAGCTAAGCTGAGGGAAACAGAGACACAAAAAAAAATTCAAAAGATTAATGAATCTAGGAATTGGTTCATTGCAAAAATTAATAAAATGGATAGGCCAGTAGCTAGAATATAAAAGAAAAAAAAGAGAGAAGATCCAAATAAACACACTTAGAAGTGACAAAGGAAAGTTACCACTGACCCCAAAGACATAAAAATAACCATCAGAAACTACTAAGAACACCTCTATGCACACAAATTAAAAAACCACATACATCTTCCTGAGACTAAACCAGGAAGAAACTGATTTCCTAAACAGACCAGCAATGAGCTCCCAAAGTTGAATTAGTAATAAATAGCCCACCAACCAAAAAAAGCTCAGGAACTGATGGATTTACAGCTGAATTCTACCAGATACACAAAGAGGAGCTGGTACCATACCCACGGAAACTATTCCAAAAAATTGAGGAGAAGGGACTCTTCCCCAACTCATTTTATGAGGTCAGCATCATGCTGTTATCAAAATCTGACAGAAACACACAAAAAAAGAAAACTTCAGGCCAATAACCTTGATGAATATTAATACAAAAATTCTCAACAAAATATTTGCAAACGGAATTCAGCAGCACATCAAAAACATAATCCACCATGATCAAGAAGGCTTCATCCCTGGGATTTAAGGTTGGTTCAAGATAGGCAAATCAATAAATGTGATTTATCACATAAACAGAACTAAGGACATTTTCCACATCATTATCTCAAAAGATGCAGAAAAGGCTTTCAATAAAATTTAGTATGCCCTCATGTTGAAAACTCTCAATAAACTAGATATTGAAGTAACATTTCTCAAAATAATAAGAGCCATCTATGACAAACCCACAGCCAACATTATACTAAATGAGCAAAAGCTACAAGCATTCCCCTTGAGAACCAGCACAAGGATGTTCTCTCTCATATTCAACGTAGTATTGAAAGTTTTAGCCAGAGCAATCATGTAAGAGAAATAAAGGCCATCCAAATAGGAAGAGAGAAAGTCAAACTATCTGTTTGTAGACAATATGATTATATATCTAGAAAACCCCATAGTCACAGCCCAAAAGCTCCTTCAGCTGATAAACAACTTCAACAAAGTTTCAGGATACAAAATCAATGTACAAAATTTACTTACATTCCTACACACCAACAATAGCCAAGCCAAGAGCCAAATTAGAAAGGCAATTCCATTCACAATTGCCACAAAAAGAATAAAATACCTAGGAATCCACGCGACCAGGGAGGTGAAAGATCTCTACAATAAGAATTGCAAAACACTGCTCAAAGAAATCAGAGAAGACACAAACAAATGGAAACACATCCCATGCTCATGGCTAAATAGTGTGAAAGTAAAATATCTTGGGTCTCCAAAATCATTACGCTAAAGGGAAAAGTCAAGCCGAGAACTGATTAGAGCAAAACTGACTCCCATTCTATTCAAAGTCATCCCTCTGCTCACTGAGATAAATGCATATCTGATTGTCTCCTTTGGAGAGGCTAATCAGAAACTCAAAAGAATGCAACCATTTGTTTGTTATCTACCTAAGACCTGGAAGCCCTCTCCCCACTTTGAGTTGTCCTACTTTTCTAGACTGAACCAATGTTCATCTTACATATGTTGATTGATGTCTCAGGTCTCCCTACAAAGTATAAAACATAACTGTGCTCTGACCACCTTGGGCCCATGTTGTCAGGCCCTCCTGAGGCTGTATCATGGGTGCGCATCTTCAATCTTAGCAAAATAAGCTTTCTAAATTAACTAAGACCTATCTCAAAATTTGGGGATTCTCATTTTGGTAACCACGGAGAAATTCTGAGTGGGGGTGCCCCTCCTGACCTTTGACAAATCTCCTATTGGTGCTTGGTACCAGCATGAGCTATCTTTATGGCTCAAACCAATATTACAATTTGTTGAGGTCTGGGAGCACCCCCTCCAGAGAATCCTGGTCTCCCAGATTTGGTCATGATCTAAAGTTTATTTTGCTGTACCACTACCTTCTTGGGGGGGAGTTTCACTTGCTTCCAACAAGGAAGGCACATTTTCCTGCTTCCATAATGATGGAAGGCAGGAAACTCCTTTATGGAGTTTGAGCTCACTTTCAACAGGGTAGATGAGTTTTGTTTCCTGCTTCTAGGATGATAGAGAGCCATCTCCAGCATGAGACACATCCCTAGGTAAGTACCTGAATTAAGGTTTTGTCTTTGCTAAAATTAACAACCAGTTGGTCTTAATTTCTTCTTACCATTACAGCACTTAGTAATCACATAAGTTGTGTAATCTTTTGTTTTGCTTAACTGGTTTTATTATTGTTGTCATTTGTTTCTGTTTTTGTTGTTGTTTCAGTCTTTTTTCCTGTTGGGTTTGATCAACTCTATCCAACTTCATCAAATCTGAAGGAAGTTCCAAATTATGGGGAACAAGTCCTCTAAAGCGGCTCAATTCCCTCCTCCCCGCCACCCCCGCCACCAACACACACACACGAAAGGTGGTGGGGAAAGGGAAGAAAAATGACCAGCAAAAGAAAAAAGAATAAAAAACAAGAAAAAAGATGTAGAATACCCGATTCTGTCACTGTTTGGGGTGCCACTAGTAGCTTGCCACTGGTGAACTGAACAAATTGGCGGACTGAACAAAGGGGGTGAATGTGGGCATAAAAGACAAAGACAAAAGAGTATATTTAGAAGAAGGGGTCAGGGGGCACCTTGAGTGGACAAGGGCCATGAGCTTTACACAGCCCTCCATATTTATTAGACAAAAGAGATAGCAAGAAGGCGGGTGGTGATTGCCGGATAATTATCCGTCAGACTTTTGGTTCACAGCAGGCTTGTGAGACTGCATCCTTTGAACAATAGGCGCTAGATTTCTCAGTAGATAACTTCAAGGAGCCTGCAGTCAGGAAGTGATGGCCTTCAGCACACCTTATGATGGCAGGCGCAGTGTGAGTTTGCTCACATCCTGCATTCATGATAAACAGTTTGCTATTTGATCACAGTCTCCAGTGGAATGCTGAGTTGGTCATGATCCCTTTGGCCTTTTTGGCTCCCAACAAAAAGATTTTTGATTTTGACTACTAAGGGGCTTTATTTACATAACAAGGCCACCTTTTTGCTAGCCAGGGCAAACTGAAAGAGCAATGGCTATACTTCTGAAATAGCAGCAATTTATCCTAGCTGAAATATGGTAAAGAGATTTAAAAAGATTTTTTTAAAGGAGCTCAATGGTTAAAAGTCAGCTTAATTAAAAGCTAACATCCAAGATGTGTGTGTGTATGTGTGCATATGTGTGTGTTTGTATTTAAAAGGTTTTCATGTTTTTGTTTTTGCTTTTCTCCTAGGACCTTGTTTCTTTTTTTTTGAGCAAAAGTTTATTTCTTCTTAATTGACTGAATTCTGTCTCTCATTTCTCTTGTACCCTCTGGTGCATGGGGGACCTAAAATAGTTTATAATAGCCTTGGGTTCCTTAAAGAAAATGAAGAAGATGACAGACTCCCTTTGGGGGGAAACTTGTTTTTCCCTATGGCACCCCAAGAATGTAAACAGTCAACTTTGTGTCAGCTCTTAAACTGCTTACTTCTGTATTGTGTTACCTGTTTGTTTGTGTACATATATTTTTTGACTAAAATAGTTATGTTGCAACAGATGTTATTCTTGGCTTTTTAAGGAAGAGTGTGGTTTAGACACTTAGAAATGTCTTTGTTTTTAAAAAAATTTTTTAAGTGCACTGTAAGAGCATCATGTGGTCTAATCTCATAATAATTCTCCCTTTTTGGAGACCCAGGATTCAGTGTGGGCTCTGCCCAGAGCTCAGATACCTAATTAAAAGATAGATGGTTTCTATCTAAATAAAATTGGACTCCTTATACAATCCTATGATAGATTTCTATAATTTTATGTTTGATTTGGCATCCATCTTTATTCTCCTAGCACCACCAGACTTTTTCCCTCTGTACCTTATGATGTAAATTTTGCTATTTGATTTTCACCTGAGTTGTTTCCTTTAACATGTAAATTTAAGTCTGTTTAGCTGACAGCTGCCTAGGATTGTGAAATAGGTTATCAAGAATCTGAAAGTCTAAGACAGGAAAAAAAAAAGGGTTTTATAAATCTATCTGGGAGCAGTGGCTCATGCCTGTAATCCCAGCACTTTGGGAGGCCAAAGCGGGCAGATCACCTGAGGTCAGGAGTTTGAGACCAGCCTGGCCAACATGATGAAACCTGGTCTCTACTAAAAATACAAAAATTAGCCAGGCATGGTGGCAGGTGCCTGTAATCCCAGCTACTCAGGAGGCTGAGGCAAGAGAATCACTTGAACCAGGAGGTAGAGGTTGCAGTGAGCATAGATCATGCTACTGCACTCCAGCCTGGGCAACAGAGTGAGACTACATCTCAAAAAAATAGTAAACAAATAAATAAATCTATAAGACGTACTTCTATCCACAAGCCTAATACATCTATGCATTTATGTGTTGCGTACACAATGTTTCACAA
The DNA here is from genome assembly GCF_000951035.1 of Colobus angolensis palliatus. NCBI lineage: Eukaryota > Metazoa > Chordata > Mammalia > Primates > Cercopithecidae > Colobus > Colobus angolensis. Next base: position 1,635,777 of record NW_012119265.1, on the reverse strand, counting down.
CTGAAAATATATAAAGGAGCTCTGATTAATTGGTTTAAGAAAATAAAGCATTTAAATCAAACACTTTATCTGGAAAAAGGAAAAGACTAGTCAAATGCTTTTTCAAGTTTACATAACTTAAGTAAACTCTTAATAAATAATGTAGCTTTAAAATTATTAGTAAAGTAATATTAGAAAGGTCTTCAAAATTGCCAGCATACATTTTCATGTGCAATTATTAATCAAGCAATTTCATATTTATCCCTGCCAAATACTATAAGGTGTCAAAATTTGGCATAGAGGTTACAAAATTCTGAATGCAGCCCAAGACAGAATGACCTTTGCTTGTATAATCTTTAATAAATAAGATATTAATATTGGTTTAATAAAAATAGCTACATCTTGAATTTAGTAAAATTATCATAACTTCTAATCTTGTGGCTTTAGGCAGTCTAGTCCACAGGCAGTAAGATTTGTTCTGGGAAAGGACTGTTTATCATCTTTGTTTCAAAGCTAAACTATAAACTAAGTGCCTCCCAAAGTTAGTTCAGCCTATGCCCAGGAATGAACAAGGACAGCCAGGAGGTTAGAAGCAAGATGAAGTCAGTTAGGCCAAATCTTTTTCACTGTCTCAGTTATAATTTTGCAATGCTGGTTCCATAACTTTAAATAATTGCATTCACAGTTTTTATAAAAAATCTAAGTAAATGATTAAAACAAAATAATTATGTAACGTAACAGGATAAATACTTGTGGACAAACTCATCATAATTTAGAATCTGAAGTTATATTAAACTAAATAATAGATATTTCATTATCTGGATATTTTCTAATAAAAATTTATTTGTAGGAAAACATTATTTCTAAAAATAAAAAAGGTGTATCCTTTTAAAAAAAGGTGAACAATTTTTGTCTAGTTCAAAGCTTATTTAAAGGTCATGTATGAAACAAGGTAAAAGGAAACAGAAAATAAAAGATATGTAAAGAAACTTATAAAAATAAAGAGGTTTGGTGTTTTTTTGGTAAGAAAGCTTAAAGAGAAATAATTTCATATGAGAAAGAATCTTGTACAGTAAATTGAGTCCTAGAGTAACATGACTGGTTGTTTAAGAAGGAGGGATGTTCAGCACAAACCAGAAACTGCAAGCATGTCATGAACAATCTGTGTAAGTCACAATGAGAGGATTTATGTTTTTAAAAACTTTTATATGATAAAGTTGTCACATTATTATTAAGTTTTGGTTTGCTTAGGAAAAAAATGAGATTACAAATTTTTTTTTGTTTGTTTAAGGTTATTTCATCCATGTATCTCTCTGTATGCACTTTTAAAGTATTTGTGACATTTAGTTACAGGACTTTGACTGCTAGGTCTAAAAAGGACACCACGTCCTTCGAAATTTGAAACACGGATGGCAATTAAAGCCCCATCTTCAGGACTGGTAGAAGATGTCAATCAAAACAAACTGCCTTCCTCAAACACAGGGCCAGAAATTAAAGCTATTCAACCCTTCAAGGTCCAGGGACTATCACAGAAGAAGTAGACATGTGAGATTCTAAGGGCCAAGTTTGAAAGATAAAATAAGTTTAGTTTCTCTATAAATTAATCATTAATGTCAAGACTTTCATATAGACCCCCGTGTCAGATTAACAAGGTTTTCTTGAAGCATTAACTGACTCCTAAATAAAGATTATAAAGTTATGAAAGGCTCTTATGGAAGTTATATCTTATAGTCAAGATTAAAATTTTATAGATTGTTTATAAAATGTTGAAAAACAAATTTAATTGGCTTCATGCTGTTTTTATTAGGACTTATTGTTTGGAAAATTAAGACTCCTCTATCAAAGAAGGAAGGTTTTCACCTTTTTATCTTTTAATCTTTGAGTTATCACTTTGGTCAAATAAATGACTTATTTTGCAATGACCTGTGATATCAAGTGTTTTAAACCTTTTATATTTGACAAGCTTTCCAAAATCAAATTATAAATTATGTATTTTTCTGATCTAATTAATCCTTTAAGATATTAGGTTTCTGGCCAGATGCAGTCGCTCATGGCTGTAATCACAGCACTTTGGGAGGCTGAGGGTGCCAGATTACCTGAGGTCAGGAGTTTGAGACTTGCCTGGCCAACATGGTGAAACCCTGTCTCTACTAAAAATACAAAAATTAGCCTGGTATGGTGGCACATACTTGTAATCCCAACTACTCAGGAGGCTGAGGCAGGAGAATCACTTGAACCCAGGAGGCAGAGGTTGCGGTGAGCCGAGATCATGCCAATGTACTCCAGCCAGGTTGACAGAGTGAAAGTCCATCTCAGAAAAAAAAAAAAAAAAAAAAGACATTAGGGCCCCTAAAGTCAAAAAAATGACATAATTTGGCTTCTTTGGTATAAAAATTATACAGGAAACATTGTCAAATATGAAATGGTGTTTGGTTTTCTTTATCCTGTATTTGTATAAATATGTTATTGGTATGTGTTCCAAAATCATGGGAAACTTCTAAACTTCTGATAAGACTTAGTGTACATTATCTGTAATAATTATAATTGTTATGTTAAATTATTGTGTGCCACAGAGGTAACAAATTTCCTTGTCAATTGTATCTTTGACTGTGGCTTCTCTAAAACCTTTTGTCATCCGTGGACAATTGTCTTGTTTTGAACCTCCTTAGAAGGTGGTTTTATAATCAGCTATAGAACTCTAACACATGTTTTAAATGCGAAGTTCTGATAACTTTGGAGATTGTGATATTAGAATAGAAGAAAAAACTTTCAGGACTCTCATGAAGAGCTGAACTGTTCACGAATATCAAGCAGAACAGGAGTTAACTGTGTGAACTGAACTAATAGAAGACTAAAGCAATCTTTTTAACATTTTGCTTAAAACATTGCTGATCCTTTGTTTGTTTTTCAGAATCAAGAAAACTTTTAAGCTATGTACAGCTTTTAACAATTGAGTAAAGTATACTCCTACGAACAAAATTTGGAGCATATTTGTTTCTATCTACCTGATTTCTCCAGAATTTGGAAACTATTTGTGAGTATTCTTAACTTATGACAATACAGCTATTTGCATAAGTGCAATAAGAAGCCATTTTCATTTGTAATAGGACACAATTGGAGAAACTGGTTATTTTACCAAGGCTTTGACTGAAATGCTGTGCTTTCCTTTAAGGAATCAGACTTTACTTATGGAGCTAATAAAAGAACCTTGGAAAAACTGACCTCATAACTTTGTCTACACAGCCCCTGTACAGGGTTCCTGAGCTGTGGCAAGTAAAGAATGCCACTTTCTGACAGGCCCAACAGCCCCAAGTTTATCTTGGAACCTCAAAAGAAGAGGACCACTTAACACATAGGTATTTGATGGCACAAATCCATGGCTGGGCTTGGCTTTAAAAAAGTCTTATCTGAGATTCCTTCTATGGAACAAAGTTCCATCTAAACCAATGTAAAAGCCTATGTAAAAAATAATTATTCTTGCTGCACTATATACAAATAATTAGGCCAAGTATAATAAAGCAAACCAGTCCTACCATGATTTAGTAGGTAGTAAAAATGGGAAACTAGAAAGGGAAAAACTATGTTTTAAAAACTATAGTACACCTGTTGTTAGAATCTAGTCTTGCCTAATGTTTTTCAAGTTTATTATTTTCTATGCTTTGGACCAAATTCTAATTTTGCTTGGCTATAAGTTTTTAAAACAATGTTTTCAATATTTTTCCTAATTTGGAGTCACTGAAAACTAAGCTGTACTTTTGTAAAGCCCTGCTAACTGAAGCTGGACAACTTAAACTTCAGAAGAAAATAATGGCAACCTATTTACATACATAGTCACTTTCATACCTGCCTACTGATGTATGGATTTCAGAGTAATGTGGCCTAGTCAATTTTCCAATATTGTGGTTATCTTTGTTGTTGTTTTTCTCCCTTCCTCACCCTATTTTCTCATCACAGGACATTCCTGGGTGATAAAATAAATAATCTGTACAACAAACCCCTGTGACATGAGTTTACCTGTGCAACAAACCTTCACATGTACCCCAGAACCTAAAGTAAACATTGTCTTTAAAAAGGTTATTTTAAGCTGAAGATATGTGAGATTCAAAAAATGCAGAAAGAAGATTTACCAGAGCTTTTGTAATCTGACTAAAAGCAGAATTTTCTGAGAAATCGGAACTGCTATAAATTTTCTCTTCGAGTAGTCTATTCCTAGCAGAGAGATCAAAAGTAAGCCACCATAAATCCCTTCTCCAGGGATTTTCATGGCCCTGAAGAGACAGACCAGTCTGCGTAAATAAGCATCAACAGTTTTCTTATCTCTCATTTGTTCTAAAAACCAATTTGTCTTTCTTAAAGGAACCTATTTGTTCTTCCCATAGGAACCTTTTCTCCCTACTCCCTTTTCCCTCCTAAGTTAGATATATCAACATCAAATTCTAATCTCCCCTCTGAGTTACTCATCATTGAGCACTCCTGTGTGCATCCACATTGCACACATAAATGAACTTTTTTCCTCGCAAACCTGTCTTGTCAGTTTAATTCACATGCCCCTAGTTACTTAATGTAATAAGGTAGAAGGAATATTTTTCCCCCCAGACAACTTCAGTAAACTAATAAGCCAGAAGAATTCAAGGTCCACAAGCAGTAAGACCCTGGTAAGTGTAACAGATTTACATAAGTAATACCAAAGAGCTACGTTCTAGGGTAACTGAACTATAACTAGACCAGTCCTCAAAGGAACTGAAAACCAAATTTGAATCATTCAGTCCTGATTAGAGTGTGGTGAACTGCTGTGTGATTGCTAGTGCCATAGCTAGCTCCACACCAGAAATCCTCTCTAGAGTAAGATACCATCATACAGAATCTGAAATTACCCTTACTGAGTTTTCATATGCAATGTTTGACACTCCTATTTTTAAAAGTCTACAAAAACATGATTTAAAACCCAGAGGAAATGAAAGCAGATAAAAAGAAACAGACTGGGGTGGAGGGTAGGCAGGGAATGGAGAGAGACTGCTAATGAGCATAAGACTTCTTCTCAGAGTGGTGAAAATGCCCTAAATTAGATTGTGCTGATGGCTATACAACTCTAAATATACTGTAAGACAATGAGTTATACACTTTAAATGAGTAACCTCATGGAATGTAAGTTATATCTCTATAAAGATTTTTTTAATTAACTAATTAAAGAGAAAAAACAATGACTGTGAGAATTTTAGCCAAGACACTGGAATAGTGAAGATGTCATAAACTAAGATGGAGAAATCTGTTGATGGAGCTAGTCTTGTCAGGGAGAAGATTAGGAGCCCAGCTTTGGAGACATTAAGTTTGAGATGCCTATTTTACATCCAAGTATAAATATCAAATGGAGAGTTGAATACATGAGTCTAGAGTTTAGAAGAGATATCTGGACTGGAGATAAAAATTTGGAAGTTGTAATGTATAGATGGCATTTAAAACTATCAGACAGGTTGAGATCACCAAAGTAGTAAGTGCAGCTACAAAAGAGAGGAGGATCAAGAACTTAGAACTAGGTCAATCCAGGATAAGAAAAAGAAAGAAAGATGGAAAGAGGAGGAAAAGGAAGAGAAGGAGAAGGAGGAGGAGGAGGAGGAAAAGGAAAAGGGAGGGAGGGCAGAGGAAGGACAGGCAATGAAAACGCAGTAAAGGAGAAAGAAAAGGAGCAAGCAGTGAGCAGTAAAGTTGAGAGTTTCAGTGTTCTGGTAGCCTTAATTCACTAAAGAAAGTGAATTAAGAAGGAAGGAATCATAAACTGACAGGTGAAATAAGATGAGGACTGACAAATAACCATTGGATTTAGCAATGTAGAGGCCATTAATTAACATATAAAAATAGTTTCTGTGAAGGGCTAGGAGAGAATGCCTAATTAGACTGAGTTTTATGAACCAATGAATAAAGATAATGGAAAAAATAAGAATAAATAATTCTTTCAGAGATATTGTGGCAAAGGGAAGCAAATAAATTGGGGTTACAGCTAGCAAGATGAGTAAAATCAAGAAATGGACTATATTCCTTCTTCCATGTCTGCTCTTATAATTTTAATTGATGGTGAAACTGTAATTTTACTTTAAAAGAAAAACAAAACAAATTCATAATGGGTTCAGTAACGAAAGTATCAGATACAAAGTTTAAAATAATTATGATTAGTATATTCAGGAAATTAAAATATAAAATTGAGAATTTTAGCAGTTAAATTAAACTATTTTGAAAGAACCATGAAATTTTATAACTGAAAAAATGCAATCAATGATATTAAGAACTCACTGAATACATTTTTAATTTTAGGTCAAATACAGTGGTTTCATTTATGTTACTGGCCAAGTAAATTTCTGTCACACCTAAAATTTCAGAGATAACAGCTCTAAACTCTAAACAAATTATAAAAACCAACTACCTGCAGCCTGCAGGCACTGAAGAGTGACTAAAGGGGAGTCAAGTCAACACTTGGAAGGAAGCACTGGCACCTAGCTCCCATTTTTTTTTTTTTTTTAACATTTCTAGCTAGCTGATGGAAAGACACCCGTCAGATCCCTTTGGAGTGGCTAAAATTCCAATAGAAAGCCTGCGATCCTTCTGCTGTGAGAAGCCAGAGGACAGAATATAGAGCAACCACAGCTTTTGTGAAGTGAGGAGGAATCCCAGGCAAGGGAGAACAAGAGTGGAGCCCCACATTCTGCTTTAACTCCCTGTTTTTTCTCCACTATCAGCATGTTTTCTAAAGCTTAAAAATCCCAAAAATGAATATGTGTTTTCCTCAAAGGAATGGAGACAACCTGTAGACTACATTGTGTTCCATATTGGGCTAGGACAAGAGTCCCTGATCAGAAATAATGAGTAGTACCTGAAGGAATAGAAGTAGGCAGCCGTGTCTCTGGTGCCTCTGGAGAAAAGAAAGACGCCTGCCTGGGAATCAGCCTGGGAGCAAGCATCTCACAGGAGGTCCCCAATGCCTTCCTCCAGCTTCCACAAGCCAAGTACTCAGAGTCTCCAACCCTTCCTCACCCTCTCTTTGACTGCAAATTTTGAAGGCTTGCCTTCATGGCATTAACAACCACAAGTGACTTGGAGTCTGAGGACTCCCATTCCAGTTGCAGGGAGGAATGGATGATGCTGGCATCCACTAAAATGAAGCTTACATAGTTTAATATTACAAGCTGGGGCTTGGAAAATGTATTACATATATATCACCATCTTTCTTCCCATAAATATATTAATGCTCCCACATTTTTTAATTTATGTGATGGGAATAAAAATTTCTAATGCCAAATCATGGGCTGATTAGGAATAATGACTCATGCTGACTCTATGCTGGATGCAACTCTAAATGCTTCATACACATTAACTGATTTCATGTTCACAACAACCCTATAACGTAGGTGTTACCCTTATGCTTCTTTTACACATGAGGGCAGAGAGGTTAAGTCAAGGTCAAATTACAACTTGCTGATGAGTAGGTTGTCTGAATTCACACCCGGGGTCCAGAATCGATGCTCTTAATCACCATACATGCAGGTTCTCATGAGCACACAAGATCTTTCACCAAAATTGTAAAATGCAAGAGTGAATTTTCATACCAACAGGCATTGAAAGATCATAGACATTATTTTTAATTTTTCACAATTTTGCAAATTAATCAATACCTGCATTTTGTATAATACTGTGCATTCTACAAGTTGTATGAGTCTAGTTTTATTCAAATAAAGAAATATGGTCTATCTACACTTTATAAGATCAGGAGTTTTTTTATTATTATTATTTTTTACTTTTGAGATGGAGTCTCGCTCTGTCACCCAGGCTGGTGTGCAGTGGCGCGATCTCGGCTCACTGCAAGCTCCGCCTCCTGGGTTCACGCCATCCTCCTGCCTCAGCCTCCCAAGTAGCTGGGACTACAGGCACCCACCACCTCGCCCGGCTAGTTTTTTTGCATTTTTAGTAGAGATGGGGTTTCACCGTGTTAGCCAGGATGGTCTCGATCTCCTGACCTTGTGATCCGCCCGCCTCGGTCTACCAAAGTGCTGGGATTACAGGCGTGAGCCACTGCGCCTGGCCGATCAAGAGTTATTTTTAACTGACTAAATCTAAACACATTTAAAAAAATGTTTCCATAAGAAGATACATTAGGAGTGGAGTGACAAATTTTTTAATTGCCTACATTTTTATAATTGAACTTACTGGTAATTCAGGCACATCTGTAAGACATAATTAAGTATGTATTAAAACATAATTTTGTCTCATTTATTTGTGTAAATGTGTGGAATAAATCTTATATACTCATGAATAATGTACATTTCATGGATTCATTTTGTACACCCTTTGGCCCAAAGAACTCTAAGGAAAGAAGTGTTTACAAACTATGATAGAATATACAGGGACTTGAAAGCAGTCTCTTTAAAGGTATTTAGTTGGGCATGTGGTAAAAAGTCAGGTTTGAGGCACAGAAAGTTTTTCATTAGTGAAATGATTCTTAGCTAAATCTGCAGAAAAATATAGCACACAAGAAAACAAAAAGAACAGAAAGAAGGGCAATCAAGGCATTTCGTGCCTTTTTACAATTTAGATCTGTATGAAAACTGAGGTTGTTTGGCTGAGATAAGCCACCACGTTGGAGATGAAAGATGATTCTGCCAGAGTGCCCTTTCTAAAACACAGCTCTGATTATATCACTTCAGAGTAAAGTCTTTGCTGATCTCCACCTCCTGCAGGATCAAACCTTATTCCTGGTATCCAAGGTCATTTCCCAGTTGGCACAGCCTACCCTCCCTCACTCATTAGCTGTAAAACCTGGAGCTTGTCACTTGACCTTCCCAAGCCTCAGCTTCCTCACCCAAATAGATTATAAATAGTGTCTGCTTCCCTTAGAGGTTCTGTCAGTCAGAGTCTCGTTAGGAAGACTGAAACCACTCTAGTGTTTCAAAGAGCAGAAATATAATACAGCACATGGGCTAAACAGGTGACAGAAGGGCTTAGCAGTCAAACAGGGGACAGTAAGGCAACGCAGAGGTTTGCAACAACAGAAAGCCACTACTATTCCTAGAACTAGAGGAACATAGCTCTGGAGCATGGGGTACCTCCCCACGTAGCAGGACCATAGTGAGCCTGCCTGGCAGGAGCTGGGCCAGCAGCCAGAATAGGGGAGCAAGCTGCCAGGCAGGAGCTGGGACATGAGAGGGGATGCAGCTGCTGTCGAAGACCTCCCCAGAGGCTGAAGAAAAGGAAGAAACATTCTTACTTCTCCCCTCTTCCTTCTTTCTAGTCTCCCACCAGGGTCTTCCTTTGACCAAGCCCACTGGAAACCAGTTTACAATAAAGCCTGGGAACTATAATCTCCTGTGATACCAAGCAGGGCCAGGGGAGGGCAGGGGAGAAATTAACATCAGGGCAAAAAGCAAGTCACCAGCAGTGTGGCTGGGAGGACAAAATGCAGTCAACCTTAATGCCCTTGGCCCAGTACCTATACCTGGTAAATACTCAATAAACTGTAGTTATTATGAAAATTAATAGTGTGAATTTTCCAGCTTCATTTCCCACTCCTCATCCTGAATTCTCTTCTCCAGTCAAATAGAGCTATGGATATTTTCCCAGCGGTAGTAGGCCTCTATGCTTTTGCACATACTGTTGACTCTGCCAATGAGGCACTTCCTCCTCCATTCTCTACCAGTTGACTCCCAGAGGATGTGAGCAGGGATTTGAGCTATCCAGGACCCCAGCCTGCTCACAAGCAAAAGAGCACAGCATGAGCTTGCCAGTACTGCCTGTGAATACTGTAGCTGAGGACTTTGGTTGAACATCACATGGCACCAAATGCATTACCATCCCCGGGATTACTCAAGAAGGCCTCTCTCCAGGGGTTACCTATGATTCTCCCTAGACCAGGGGATATTTTGCCTTTCTGGAAGTAGCATCCTGCTGTGTGATTGTTCCTCTGTCATGGCTTCCCAATCTCATTTTAGTTCTGTTTAATTCCACTTAACATAGATATGAACAGTACACCTGATTCTGCCAAACACCAGGGATGTGAAGATGAAAAAAATATAGATCCTCCTTGTCCTCAAGAATTCTATAGTCAGTAGGAAAGATATCTATCTAAAGATAACTTCAACTCAGTGTGGTAAGTGACCAAATAAAATGGTATTCACAGTGTGGGAGTCCAGAGGAGGGACCCTTAGCTCGATATGTGGTTTAGGAAATGGCTTCCAGAAGAAGCTAAGTATTCAAGGTTAAAAGGTTTTAAAGTGAAGAACATGAGCAAAGATACCAATGGAAGAAACAGCAGAGTATGCTGAGAAACTGGCACACCAAGGGATGAAAAGAGGGACAAAAGAGGAGAGAGAGAAAGGGGCAAGACATGGAGACAGCTTTGCCTTGGTGCAGAGATTTAGGAATCACCAGAAAGTTTTGAGCAGAGAAGGTGAGTGGAAACATATTCAGATGTGTGTATAGAGGAAGATCTAGAAGTACCAAAGAGTCTGAGTGTGGCCTGTTTAAAGCACAGATAGAAGGCTACTCTCTAGCTGGAGTATCTTAGTCCATTTGGACTGCTATAAAAAAATACCATAAACTGGTATAAAACAACAGAAATTTATTTATCACAGTTCTGGAGGCTGAGAAATCCCAGATTAAGGTTCAAGCAGAGTCAGTATGTGCCAAGGGTCCCATATCCTGGTTCATAGATGGCACCTTCTTGCTATGTCCTCACCTGGTGGAAAGGATAAGGAGTCTCCCTCAGGCCTCTTTTATAACGGAACTAATTTCATTCATAAAGGCTCTCCTCCCATGATCTACTTACTTCCCCAAAGGTCCGATCTCCTAATACCATCATCTTAAGGAATAAGATTTCAGTATGAATTTTGAGGATACACAAACTTTGAGGCCCTAGCAGGGAGTGAGGGGGAGGTTTGCTCAGATACTATTGGAGGGGGCTGGGGGGGCCATGGTAAAAAGTCTAGGTTTCACACCTGTAATCCCAGCACTTTGGGAGGCCGAGGCGGGTGGATCACGAGGTCAGGAGATTGAGATCATCGTGGCTAACATGGTGAAACCCCGTTTCTACTAAAATACAAAAAATTAACCAGGCATGGTGGTAGGCACCTGTAATCCCAGCTACTCAGGAGGCTGAGGCAGAAGAATGGCGTGAACCCAGGAGGCAGAGCTTGCAGTGAGCCAAGATCGTGCTACTGCACTCTAGCCTGGGCAACAGAGCAAGACTCCATCTCAAAAAAAAGAAAAAAAAAAAAAAAAGAAAAGTCTGGGTTTTATTCTAAGAGGCATGGCAATCTCTTTAAGGGTTATAGTGGTGGGGTGATATTGTCTGACTTACATTTTAATTTATATTAAATCTTGCTCCCACATAGACATCAGAAGGGAACAGGGCAAGAAACAGCAGCCTAGTGGTTTAGTTTGGGTTTCCCCAAAAGCAGATCATGAGACAAGGACTTGGGGGCAGATAATTTATTTGAGACGTGATCCCAAGATCTCAAATGTGGAAATAAGGAAAACAGGGAAGGGTTACTGCTGTCATTTGAATAAAATGACAAGACAAATCTCAATCATTTTAGGAGATTTATTTGCCAAAGTTAAAGATGCACCCAGGAGATAGGTCTATGCCTTTCTCCAAAGATGATTTTGAGGGCTCTAACTTAAAGGGAAAGGGCAGGATATTGAGAAGCACACAGTTTTCACATAAACAAAAGGGTCAGAGGAAAAACGTGGGGTATCTGCATTTTACAAAAGATGCAAATGGGGTAGGGGAACAATCAGATATGCATTTTTGTCTGGTGGGTCCAGGGTGACTGCACCTGTAAAGATAAGCTATCAATTTGCATTGCCATGGTGAAGTTTTAAGAGTTCACCAGGAGTTTCCTTGTGGGGAAAATATGAGGGAGGCAGTAGCTTTTCATCTTGTAGCCATCTTATTTAGGAACCAAAGCAGGAGGCAGGTTTGCATGACCCAGTTCCTACCTTCACTTTCCCTTTGGCTAAATGAGTTTAGAGTCCCAAAATTTAATTTCCTTTCACATTGTGTATTAGTTCATCTTCATGCCGCTGGTAAAGATATACGTGAGACTGGAAATAAAAAGAGGTTTAATTGAACTTACAGTTCCACATGGCTAGGAGGCCTCAGAATCATGGTGGGAGGCAAAAGGCAGTTCTTACATGGTGGTGGCAAGAGAAAAATGAGGAAGACACAAAAGCAGAAACCCCTGGTAAAACCATCAGATCTCATGAGACTTAGTCACTACCACAAGAATAGTATGGGGGAAACTGTGCCCATGATTCAAATTATCTCCCACTGGGTCCCGCCCACAATATATGGGAATTATGGGAGTACAATTCAAGATGAGATTTGGGTAGGGACAATGAGCCAAACCATATCATTCCACCCTTGGACCCTCCAAATCTCATGTCCTCACATTTCAAAACCAATTATGCCTTCCTGACAGTCCCCCAAAGTCTTAACTCGTTTCAGCATTAACCCAAAAGTCCACAGTCCAAAGTCTTATCTGAAACAAGGCAAGTCCCTTCTACTTATGAGCCTGTAAAATCAAAAACAAGTTAGTACTTCCTATATACAATGGGGGTACTGAGAAGTTATTGGGTAAATACAGCCATTCCAAATATAATACTTATAATACTTAATAAATACTTATATAATACTTAATAAACTCCCCTTTACATAGAGAGATTATATTTATATATATTTTTATATATGTTTATATATTTTATATATATATATATCCTATTGGCTCTGTCCCTCTAGAGAACACTGACTAATACATAGGCATTGGGTAAATATAGTCATTCCAAATGGGAGAAATTGGCCAAAACAAAGGAGGTGCAGGCCCCATTCAAGTCTTAAATCCAGCAGGAGAGTCAAATATTAAAGCTTCAAAATGATCTCCTTTGACTCCATGTGTCACATCTGGGTCACGCTGATTTCCCAAGGTCTTGGGCAGCTCTGCTTCTGTAGCTCTGCAGGGTAGAGCCTCCCTCCTGTCTGCTTTCATGGGCTGGCATTGAGTGTCTGTAGCTTTTCCAGGTGAACAAGGCAAGCTGTCAGTGGATCTGTCATTCTGGGGTCTAGATGGTAGCTGTCTCAACAGGGCCAGTGGTGACCCTGTGGCTTGGAACCACAAGGCAGATTTCCCTCACTAGGAACCAATTAAGATCACAACCAGACATCTAGGGGACACCTAGCACTCAGCACACTATGGAAGACCATAGTTTCCTCACTAAGCAGGAAGAAGAAATCTAGAATTCACCAGAGGCCAAGTTCAGCCACAGATTCCAGTAAAGTAAGCAGTGGCCAGAAATATAAGCGACATTATCTTGACAGACCAGCAAGGACTAAAGGGAGGCCCACAAGCACATTAGGGACACAAGGCCCACTGCCCCTCCTCAGCAGAAGGACCTAGCAAATGCCCTATGTACAGAATCACCACCTTGGGGAGGATGAGAGAAATGGAGGAGAAATCTGAAAGATTGGTAATGTTTTTTTAAAAAAGGAATAAAATACTGTTTAAATAATTAGATTAAACTAAGTTGACTGACTTGGACAAATTTGGGTGGCTTTCTCCTAGTATTCAATTCTTTTTCATAAATAATGATCTTACTTTGTAGATTTCTTGAAATTTTCTTCTCGCTTAATTAAGACCATGTTCTAGAGACGTTCCTAAGTGAGTACACATAGATGTACCTCATTCTTTTAATCTACCATATGCTATTCCATTCACTATAACAACTTATTTAACTAGCACTGTAAGAGAAAGAGTTCAGTCGTATCAGTTGTTTATCCTAAAATAAACAGTGCTGTAATTCTCACCCTTGTGAACCCCCACTCCTGCATCAAACTCAAGTGCTTAGTTCTCTTCCCAGCCACTATCTCAGATCCTCATTGAGATTAAGGTGGTCTACCAGACCTGGCTTAGTAGGGAACACAATTTAAACTCAGGTTTTGACTCCCTGCTATTAGAAGTTGAAAGTCAACATCACCAGATAAGTCCAGTAGCCTGATCATTATCATCATTATCATCATCATTGTGCTCACTCTAGGCCAGGCATGGAATTATACCTTGATCTATGTTTTATCATTATTAGCTGGGAAATACCTGGCTCACTCAGAGCTATTGAGCACAGTTAACTAATTATATGCTAAGAGTTCAGGCCACCCTTGTCCCAAAATTACTTTCCTGACAGCCTGAGTTACCCAACTCTTTTTGGGCTAGGCCTCCCACAGAGCACAAAAACAAGCATCAGTTTCTGCTATTGCTCAACCAGTTGCCTGGGGCCCTCCAGATTACACAAAGGTCTAGACTAAAGCAATCTCTTCTGCTGGAATGGGTCTGAACACAATTTCAGGATCTTAACTTTGGGGATACAAACCAGGCTTACTAAAATGCCTCCTATGTCCTGGATTGGCTGCTCACAGGGCTATATTGTGCCACAAGCATGGGGTACTAAAATGTTTTTTAAAAGAAACACTCAATAAGATTTAAAAATAATTTGTTAATTAATTATTTGATGGCCTTAAACTAAACTAATTAAATATGTGCATTGCTTAGAAATTATTGTGATAAATAATTTTTATTAATCGCTTTCTTTTAACATAAATTATGAATCATTTCAGGCAATTTGCATTTGTAGGTTTGTTTTCTTCCTGTGTGCATATTAATTTTCTATCTCAGCTATGTTAATGCTTTTAATTTATTTAAATAAATTCTTTTTTGCTCTTTTCGTTTAAAAGATTGCATATACAAAAGTAGTTTTACGCCTTACTCATTGTAGTAGTTACCATTTCAAGGTACCAATTTCTTTATTAGTTGTGGTAACAACAGCTATAATAGATAACTCCCTAAATATCTGGCTTGCCATAATAAAAGTCAATTCCTAGTATGGAAGTAGAGTGGAGGTTCTACTCCAGGCAGTCATTCAGTGTCCAAGACTTTTGTAGGTTCTGCCATCTTTGTCTCAAGGTCATCCAGGAAATAGATGTCCAGTAGAAGGGAGAGAATGGAGGTTTCAGAGTCTTTCTAAATCAGGCCTGAAAGTGCAGTACATCAAGTATGTCTCATTCCACTGGCAAGAATTCGGTCACTGGCTATACCTAGCTTGAGGGAGACTAAGAAATGTGGTTTACCTGTGGGCTCAGGCAGAAAAAGAAATTGTTTGGTAAACAGCTAGCCAATTTGTGTCTTGCCTTTTCACTTAATAATGCCACTCCTGGACCTCTCCTCAATAACCAATCCAAAATATAAAATGTTTTACATATACAAAGATGTCTTATAATAGTGAAAAAAAAAAACTGTAAGCATCCTATATATGTAAAAATAATTAAATTAAATTAAATTCTTATGCAGTCATTTGATAGATTGGATTCAATGCAGTCATTTTAAAAGTGTTATTGAGCCTATTCAGAGACATTGGGAAACACTTAAACTATAAAGAGAAGTGAAATAAAAGCAGAGTCCAAAATTGTATACACTGATTATGACTATATTCAAATGTTCACAGTAAAATAAAAGATTGTAGAAAAAGTACAAATAATTTTAAAAGTTATAATAATGGTGGTCATTTAATGCATGCCTGAGATAAGCTAGGTGAAGTACTAACAACTTTATATGTATTATCCCTAATGCTTACTACCTTGGTACCCTGCAAGATAAATATTACCTGTAGCAGGCATAGTTAGTTGCTAATAGATCTTGTGGAGAAGATAGGTCCGACCTCATCCCCACACTAAATCAGGGGTTGATGGGGGTGGCCCAGTGGAGCAGATGTAACCTAGTTCTGACCAATGAGACATAATGAGAAGTCTGCCAGAGAACTTTAGGGAAAGGTTTCTTCCCACATAAAAGACAGAGCCTCCTTGTGAGGGCAGAATCCCATTGCCTCCACTCCTTGCCTTTCTGCTTTGGCTATAACTACGTGAGGCATTATTTTGGACCTAAGGTGGTCATCTTGGGGCCGTGACTTGACCAGCCTAACAATGATAAGCCTATATTCTCAGAATAACAAAGGAAAACACACACACATACACACACACACACACACACACACACACACACACACACACAAAGAGCCTGAATCCGGGATGACATTGTTGAGCTGCTACATCACTACTGCAGTCACTTGCCCTCAGAATACTTTTTTTTTTTTCTTTTTTTAGACAGTCTCTCTCTGTCATCCAGGCTGCAGTGCATTGGCGCAGTCTCGGCTCACCACAACCTCTGCTGTCTGGATTCAAGCGATTCTCCTGCCTCAGCCTCCCAAATAGCTGGGACTACAGATGTATGCCACCACACCAAGCTAATTTTTTTTTTGTATTTTTAGTAGAGATGTAGTTTCACCATGTTGGTCAGACTGGTCTCGAACTCCTGGCCTCAAGCAATCCACCCGCCTCAGCCTCCCAAAGTGCTGGGATTATAGGCATAAGCCACCCTAGAATTTTTTTAAGTGATATAATTTAATGTCTTTACAGTTTAAGCCACATTTAATTGGGTATTCTGTATTCTCAGCTGAAGATATTCCCAAATGATACATTATCTTTTTTTTATAGGCCTCACAGCCAGCAGTGTAAGAAACAGAACTGGGATACAAATCCATGTTACTCTGGCTCCAAGGCCCAAAACTCTCTATGACAATATAATGAAATAAGGCCTCCCGCCTCCCCCACCCTCTGCATATGCAGTATAATTCCTTCACTAAGGAAAAAGAATTTGCGCTTTTCCTGCAAGTCATTTCCTATACAACACACACAGTTTCAGCAGCCATTGTCAAGAAAATCCATTTCCCTTTCATTTCTTGTTACTCTTAGGTACTTAACAACTTCCCTCGCTAATTTTACAGAAGGTATTTTCTGTTGCAGGTATTTCCAAAATGTCTATAAATATTATTTCTTCTTGGCATGTCCCTTGATACATCCCTTGTAGGTAAATGTTTGAGGGTGGAATGGTATTCCCTACCACATATCTTTTTCTGGCCTTGTTTCTGACTGGGGTAAAATTATTTGGTCCTGGTAGGCTCTAAAATTAGTACTTTAGCCCTCACTTTATTCAATGCATTATATCACTATGTTCTTTGGTTTTGAAACTATACTTTCTCTAATGCAGTTCTAAATTTTCCACTGGACATCACCTAGCTCTTTGCTGTTAGCTGTTTCCTTCAAAAGGAAAAATTTGATACAAATTGAAAATGTTAACAAGAAGTGTATAGCTGAAATACTAATTGTATTATTAAAGTCACCTGGAGACACATTCCTATCGAATGTGTCTTTGTAACATATGCTTCGCTTTTTTCAATTTATAACTACATAAAATGAACCCCCTCCCTCTGGCACAAGTCTCTTTTGTCCCCATTCAATTTCTACTCCTTCTTAACTAAAACACAAGGAGTCAGAACACTCTGTAGAAAGGACACTATCTTACTCCTCTGGACAAAGGACACTGTTGATTAAATGCAAGGTCTTGCCCTAAGGAGATCCTTGGGAGGGTCCCATCTGAGATGCTGTTTCTGACTAGGAATTGTGTCAGGCATTTTGGAGTTCTGCCATCAAATGCTGCGTGGTGAGCTTCTACACATCTCCTGCCACCAGCTATTGTAGCAGAGAAGCCACAGCAAAGGTCAATTTCCCAGATACAAAAATAGGTCCCACTCCTGTGAAGGGCAATCAAGCTCCTGCAACGAAATGGTCTGCAAAAGGGAGTCCTTAGGAATTTGCTTTTTTTTCCCTCTGAAACTTGAGCTTAATACGTCCCTCAACCCCAAGTTTAAAATTGTAAAGAAGAAAAACACAATTTAAATTTTTCTCTTATTTACTGGTGAGTAAAACCCAATCATACAGAATGAGAGAGAAAAACAAGGCCCTCTAAAGAACTTTGAAAAGAGTCAAAGAGAAACAATCTAAACTAAGAATTTGGACACTCAGCTTTTAGTTTCTGCTCTATTACTAATAAATTGTGTGTCCTTGGAGAAAATAGTTAACCTCTTTGACTAATTTCAGTTTTCTCATATACAATGATGATGATAATGATGATATAGTTGTACCCCACTTCATGGTTACAAGGTCCTTTTATATAATTTGATACAACCCATGAGACAATTATTATTATTGCCAGTCTGGAAATGAGGAACTAAGACTTCGAATGGTTAAATGACTGACTGAAGTTCATACAACTGCAAACTGTAAGGTGATATTCACATGTAGGTCTTCGAAGTCTAAAATCAATTGCCTTTCTAATCCCTATCGAGAGAAAGATCTCCAACATGATTCAAACTCTGTGATACCACAATCAAAATTCCAGGAGAGTAAGATTGAATTATTTCTGTACCTCTACAGAGACTAAGGCCTCAATTTTCATTTTCTTATTCTTACCTATTTCATTCTTAGGACAAAGCTCATAGAAGTTAAC
Organism: Colobus angolensis palliatus; assembly: GCF_000951035.1. Taxonomy (NCBI): domain Eukaryota; kingdom Metazoa; phylum Chordata; class Mammalia; order Primates; family Cercopithecidae; genus Colobus; species Colobus angolensis. Next base: position 1,617,373 of record NW_012119265.1, on the reverse strand, counting down.
TGAGAATAGCTGGCCTTCAGAAAGAGGGGGAAAAGCTATGTAATGAGAGAGCAAGAAATGACAAGTTGAAAAACTATGGAATAATCTGTTGAATGATATACAAATAGAAATTTTTATGAACCACATAATTATCTTGATTCTAGTAAATCATTCTCTTCTTGCTCCCATATGAAATATGTCTTAAATACTTTGATTAAAGGATTTTTATATAATTTATTTCATCTAGTATTTCATTACACACATTTTTATCATCTCAAAAGAAAATCCTCCAGTGAATTGAACTGTGTAGCATAATCAGCCACTATTACAAGTATGTTTTTCTCCCTCCGTCATCATCCTCTTGGGATATATAAAGATAAAATGAACTAAGCATGCTTTATAATTTCCCTGGCCTAATTTATTACCCATTGTGAAAAAGAGAAAGAAACAGGAGGTAAGATTTCTGAGAGTTGGGGAATGAAGGATTAGAAATCTCAGAGACATGGGGGGAAAACTTACATTATTTCCTCCATGAATTTATTTAATCTTTTTATATATAAGTGTGTAGATTTCCTAAAATGAATTTGAGGCAGCTTAAAGTAAAAAAATTACATAATTTAGCCACTAAACTTGAGATTAAAAACAGCCTATATTTTTCTCTCAGTCTTATTCATTTTGAAGGGAAGATTAACGTGATGGTCTTACATTCAAAAGCAAATAATAATAGGAACATATATCACATCCTAAATACAAATGTTAAGACCTCAGAAATTTATTACTAGCTTTAGAAAGCAAATAAGGACTTAGTTCCTCTGATACCATTATTGTTGTCATTAACTTTATAAAACAGTTTTAAGTGCCTACTTGCAGAAATCAACATACTTAAGCACTGTAGTTTTAATAAACATGTTCCCTATTATCATGGAACTTAAAACGTCACACTAGAAGCAGAACAGGAACATTAAACCAACCCTTAAATGGACAGCAAGATACTTAGGATAGATCAAATGGGGTGAGGGCATCTCTTACATGGTCATAAGTGACGCATCTGTGGATGAGTTTTGTTTTCAGGAGCTTCTTAAGTAAGGAGAAAAGAATAGCTGGGTACTTGTAGAATAGAGAGTGTTTATTAAGTGGCACTGCTTAGAAGAAGATTCAAAGGCAGTGATTGAACTAGTCCAATGGTCAGTTTGGCATTGATTAGTAGCGAGTGGAATAATCATCTTCTCTTTGCTGGTAGGGAGAAAAGATAGGTTTAACTACAGAAAGTCTGCCCATCAAAAGACATCAGGGATCTTAGCCCAGATGACGTTATTGAAGAATGGTGGCCCTGTCCATATATTAAAAGCTTGAGGTGAGGCTGCGTGCGGCGGCTCACTCCTGTAATCCCAGCTCTTTGGGAGGCCGAGGTAGGTGGATCACAAGGTCAGGAGTTTGAGACCAGCCTGGCCAACATGGTGAAACCCCGTCTCTACTAAAGATACAACAAATTAGCAGGGCATGGTGGTGTGCACCTGTAAGCCCACCTACTCAGGAGGCTGAGGCAGGAGAATCACTAAAACCCAGGAGGCAGAGGTTGCAGTGAGCCGAGATTGTGCCATTTCCCTCCAGCCTGAGTGACAGGGTGAGACTTTGTCTCAAAAAAAAGAAAAAAGAAAAAAAAAACCTTGAGGTGAAAAGGAAGAAAAAGCAATCAGCGTCTGAAAAAGATAGACAATAAAGGGGATCAGGAAATGCCACCCCAAAATATGCCACTTTGGCATAATTATTTTGAGCCAAGGCAATAGAGAAAGAGCAGATGCAAAACACACACAAAGCAGAAAACTCTCCACCTATGTTTCCCTAAAAGCTGGGCATACATTCTCATTTGTAAAAATGCCCTCCCTCACCGGGCATGGTGGCTCAGGCCTGCAATACCAGCACTTTGAGAGGCCAAGGCGGGCAGATCACCTGAGGTTGGAAGTTCAAGACCAGCCTGACCAACACAGAGAAACCCTATCTCTACTAAAAATACAAAATTAGCTGGGCATGGGGGTGCATGCCTGTAATCCCAGCTACTCAGGAGGCTGAGGCAGGAGAATCACTTGAACCTGGTAGACAGAGGTTGTGGTGAGCCAAGATTGTGCCATTGCACTACAGCCTGGGCAACAAGAGCAAAACTCTGTCTCAAAAAGAAAAAAAAAAAATCCTCCCTCCTCTCTCCTGTTCCAAGAAGAGACAAATGACTTAATCACCAGACATAACTAGACTCTTATCAGCCCAGAGGTGGCACCAAGAGGAAGCTACACAACAAACGTTACTAAACAACACTTATCTTCCATTAGTTTCCCCATATATTTACCTCTCCAAATTTTGCTCTCTCAAAAACCTAAATCTCCTTTTCCTTTGTCTTGCCATTCTTCCACAAATGTATTGTTGTTTGTTAAAATAGTATCTAATCCCTGGGGTCTAACTACCCCTTTGAGTTATTCATTAGTGAGTTCCTCCCACATGTTTGCACACTACACACATAAATAAACTCTGTTTTCTTTTCTCCTGCTAATCTGTCTTTCGTCAGTTTATTTTGCAGGGCCCCAGTTAGGGAACCTGGTAGGTCAGAGGAGAAAGGTTTTGTCCTCCCTTCCAACAAACAAATTCAGGTAATTTAGTGACAACCAAATAGTTGCTCACATTTTCCTCTATACATGTATATTACCCAATTTAATTCAACTTGTGAAAATAGATGGTATAAGTTACTCTAATTATCACAATACTGATCATAAGATGGTATGAGTCATTCTTTTTTTTTTTTTTTTTGGAGACAGAGTCTCGCTCTGTAGCCCCAGGCTGCGGTGCAGTGGCATGATCTCAGCTCACGGCAACCTCCACCTCCCAGGTTCAAGCAATTCTCCTGCCTCAGACTCCTGAGTAGCTGGGACTACAGGCATACGCTGCCACACCTAGCTAATTTTTGGCATTTTAGTAAAGACAGGGTTTCACTGTGTTGCCCAGGCTGGTCTCAAACTCCTGAGCTAAGGCAATCTGCCCACCTTGGCCCCCCAAGGTACTAGGATAGCGTGTAAGTCATTCTTATAAACGCCATAAATAAGAAAAGGAATAAAGTATTAATAATAAAACATCAAACCGAACATTTTCTATAATCAGGCTTAGCAATTTAATGTGAAAATCTATTTCACTTTTTATTTTTATTTTTATTTTTTTGAGATGGAATCTCGCTCTGTCACCCAGGCTGGAGTGCAGTGGTACAAACTTGGCTCAATGCAACTTCCACCTCCTGGGTTCAACCAATTCTCCTGCCTCACCCTCTCCAGTAGCTGGGATTATAGGGATGTCCCACCACACCCAGCTAATTTTTTTGTATTTTTAAGTAGAGACCGGGTTTTACCATGTTAGGCTGGTCTTGAACTCCTGACCCAAGTGTTCCACCCGCCTCGGCCTCCCAAAGTGCTGGGATTACAGACATGAGCCACCATGCCTGACCCTATTTCACATTTCAATTCAGTAATGTACAATTTAGTTTTTTCAAATTTTCATTACCGGACTTAATAAATAACAACTTATTGATTTTGTCCATTTATAATGCAAACATTTCTCTGGGAGAAATGACCTAACATGTTTTCTACAGAAGCAGAAATGAGAAAAGAAACTATTCTTTATCCTCCCTTTCTCCTCTCCCTACAAAAGAAAAGAAAAAAAAAAGAAAATAGAAAAAAGAAAGTAATTCTAATTCTTATATAAAATGTAATGAGGCTGGGCACCTTGACTCATACTGGTAATCCCAGCATTTTGGGAGGCTGAGGTGGATGGATTACTTGAGCCCAGGAGTTTGGGACCAGCCTGGGCAGCATGGTAAAACTCCATCTGTACAAAAAATACAAAAATTAGCTGGGCGTGGTGGCATGCACCTGCAGTCCCAGCTACTTTGGGGGCTGAGGGTGGAGGATCACTTGAGCCTGGGAAGTGGAGGCTCCAGTGAGCCATGTTCATGTCACTGCACTCCATGCTGGGTGACAAAGTAGCATGTGGCCCTGTCTCAAAAATAAAATCAAATTGAATCTAATGAGACACAAACATTTCTGAGTATTACTTTGAAAAAATCCGAAATTTAAGAATTCTTAGCCAAGTCTGATAAAAATCCTTCAAAATTTCTGTCTGACCATAGCTTCCTATTTTCCAGTTTTTTACTCCTTTATTCAGACCTTGTCACTTTCTACTTTGCACAGAGAGCTCCAATCTCACAGTCCTTGTGTCTTGATCTAATTTATCAGCAGTTTCCTTCCATATTCAGCCAAGATAGACCCAATGGATCTTCAATTCAACTATGCTCTTGACAGAATTTTCAGATGCCTTTTTTTCACCCACAGATCAATCCAATTATCCATTATATATGCTTCTACATGTAGCAGCCAGTTGAATGCTGCCAGAATAAATGAATTATTTCCTACTGCAGCCACTTAAATGCCACTCAGAAATGCCTTTTGCCTGCTCCCGTCAGCTTACTCTCTTGATCACACTGTGAATGTCAAAATAACCTCCCTGCTTCTACTTGCCCTCCCACACACTCTGAAAAAAGACACTTCTACTGCTTAGAGAAAACAGTCCATCTCCCAGCTTCAAGGCCTCTGAGCCTACAGATTTACTTACACACTCTCCTAGATTTAAGCTATCTTTCCTCTTGATGGGGGCCAATTCCCTTGTGAGTGCTCTGGATTCTTATCTTCTGTCTCCTAAAGGACCTGGCTCCAGCAATCAGTCACCATTGTCTTATCCCTCTCTCTTCTTCAGCTTTTTTCTTTGTTAATTCCTTCCTCTATGTGTACACACATGTCCCATAATCTCTTATCCAACAAAAAATAATAAGCTAAAACAAAACATACAACAAACACCACCAATAAAATACTTGCTTAACCCAGGAAATTAATTTTAGCTTTTGTCCTGTCTCTCTCATTTTTTCTTCATACAAAACCTACTTATTTTAAATAATGCCTAATTATACCATCATAATTGAAATTGATTATCATTATTTAAATGAAAATAGAAGTGAATAGAAAAAAAATCACCCATAAGTAAATTACCAAGAAAAATAGCAGTTAATACTTTCCTACATTCATGTACAGTTTTTTTGTTGCTGTTATCATTAAAATAATTGTAATAATAAAACAAGAAAATTCATATATTTTGATTTTTAAAAATAAAATCCACTTTTTAAAAATTAAAAGGTAGTAAGTACTCTGGCCACAACGATGCAGTGAACTTCTCCTTCAATATACTTTCCTCCGCTCTAAACACAAAATGATTAAAAATCCAATATTAAAAAAAAGAAAATTAAAAAGTGTTATCCAGTCAATCATATCTAATAAGGAATTCATGTCAGAATATATAAGGATCACCTAAAATTCAACAACAACAACAACAAAAACTTGATTTAAAAATGGGCAATTGACTTGAATAGGCATTTATCCTAGGAAGACAAACAAATAGCCAAAAGCACATGGAAAGTTGCTCAACATCACTGAACATTAGGGAAATGAAAATCAAAATCATAATAAGATAGGTCATGTCCATTAAGATGGCTACTATTTATTTTTACTTTATTATTACTATTTTTTGAGACAGGGTCTCACTCCATTGCTCAGGCTGGAGTGCAGTAGTGTGATATCGGCTCATTGCAACCTTTGCCTCCTGGGCTGAGGCTGTCCTCCCACCTCAGCCTCCCAAGTAGCTGGGCTAAAAATTAGTAGATGGCTGAAAATTAGCCACCACACCTGGCTAATTTTTGTATTATTTTGTAGAGATAGGGTTTCACCATGTTGCCCAGGCTGGCCTTGAACTCCTGAGCTCAAGCAATCTGCCTGCCTCAGCCTCCCAAATTGCTAGGATTATAGGCATGAGCCTCCACACCTGGCCAGATGGCTACTATAAAACACACACACACACACACACACACACACAAGTTGAATGCAGTGGCTCATGCTTGTAATCCCAGCACTTTGGGAAGCCGAGGCAGGCAGGTCACTTGAGGCCAAGAGTTCGAGGCCAGCCTGGCCAACATGGTGAAACCCCATCTCTAATATTTTGTACTAAAAATATTTTTACTAAAAATACAAAATATTAGCCAGCCATGGTGGTGGGCGCCTGTAATCCCAGCTATTCGGGAGGCTGAGGCAGGAGAATTGCCTGAACCCAGGAGGCTGAGGTTGCAGTGAGCTGAGGTTGCACCATTGCACTCCAGCCTGGGCAAAAAGAGCAAAATTTCCATTTAAAAAA
>NW_012119265.1:1603327-1611077 GCF_000951035.1 Colobus angolensis palliatus | reverse complement strand
TTCTTACAATTATGGAGGCTACAACTATGAGACCAGGATGTCAGCAGGGTTGGTTTTTTCTGAAGCCTGTCTGCATTTATTATAACATATAATAATAATAATATAATATATATATATGAGGATATAGAGAAATTGGAGCCCAGAACCCTTGTGCACTGTTGGTGGCAATGTAAAATGGGGCAACCACTGTGGAAAATAGTATGGAGGTTCCTCAAAAAATTAAACATAGAATTACCACAAGATCCAGAAATTTTACTTTTGGTTATATACCCAAAGAATTTAAAGCAAGGACTCCAAAAGATATTTGTATAAACAGATTCATATCAGCACGATTCACAATATCCAACAAAGTGCCACAGCCCAAGCATCTGTGAATGCATACACAAACAAAATGTGTCATGCTCATATCGTGGGATGTTATTCAGCTTTAAAATGAAAGGAAATTATCACATGTTACAATGTGGATCAACCTTGAAGATATTATACTAAGTGAAATAAACCAGTCACAAAACGACAAACACTATATGAGTCCATTATATGAAGTACTTAGAGGAGTCAAATTCATGGAAACAGAAAGTAGAATGATGTTGCCGGAGCTAGAGAGGTGCAGGGAATGGGGAGTTATTGATTAATGGGTACAGAGTTTCAGTTTTGCAAGATTAAAACAGTTCTGAAGATGAGTGGTGGTAATGGTTGTAGAACAATGTGAATGTACTTAATGCCACTGAACTGAACACTTTAAAATGGCTAAAATGGTAAATTTTATGCTACATGTATTTTATCATAATATTTAAAGAAAACTAAAATTTAAAGAAATGATAAATACCTCTGTGACCACACATAAAGAATAAAACAAAGCAAGAAACACAACTAAACTGGCTTTGTAGGGGAGATGGGGGAACCAAGGAACACAACTAAACTGACTTTGTGGGTGGGGGGAACTGGAAGTGATCCTAGAAGAAAAACAAACAAACAAACAAAACCCCGATATTCAAAAAAAAATAAATCTATCCTGTCAAATGTACATTAATACCAATATTTATAACACCTTGCAAAGTACTTAATAATAAATATTATCCTCACTTTACACATGAGAAAACAAATTAAAAGGTCTTAAGCAACTTGTCTAAAATCACACACTTAGAACCAGGATTCAGACAAAGATATGGTTTACTCCATTGCTTTTTTTTTGGTAACCCTATATGCAAATGTTTCTAGGGTAGGGAAGATCACCATTTGCTCATTAACTGACCCTAAATTAATAATTATTTTATTAGAAGGATGAAAGGCCCTAGAAAAATAGCCTACATTACTCAATAAATATTTATTCAACACTTAGATTATCCCAGGCAACATTCTAGATTCTAAGACCATAGCTGTGAACTGAGATGGGGATGGGATAAAGGAAAGAAGTGAAAGAAGAAGAGAGGAAAGAGGGAAGGGAGGAAGATGGATGGTCATGGTGTACCTAAGCTGGAAGCCTTGATAAAAAGTCTATTGTGTGACTTCTGAAACATTCCGAAGAAGTTCCTATGCCAGCAACTACTTATGACCCTGACTGTGGCACCTTTCCCATATGATAAACTGTTCCTATCTTGTCTGTAGACCCACTCATCACCAATTTCCATGCCTTAGAACAAAAATCAAAGCTTCGGTGTAGTCTTTTTTTGGTTGTAATTCAAGGATTAAATCATCTTCTTTCATATATTACCATCTTAATAGGCTCTATCAAAATGGAAAAGCCATTAAGAAAGACCCAAAGTAATGAAGTTATTAAAATAAAAAGAATGACAGATGTCAGCAAGATGCCTGACTAGAGATGCTTGACATTTTCCCCTACTACAAAAAAAAAAGACAAAGGCAATGAATGAACAGCTAAGATTTGACTGGAGTATTGAAGGGAGAGCACTGGAGTGTAGCAGGGAACGGGAGATGCATCTGGTTGTGATTGGAAGCTCAAGAGGACAGCAAGGATGCAACTGGCCTCTGCAGCCTCGCCTCCCACCATGCTCCCTCCCTGATTGGATCTGCCTAGAGTCCAGAGGCAATTCCTGTTGTAGGGAAAAGGCAAGCAGACGATTCCCACTAGCCCCCATTGCCACTACAAATACAACAGTCCTTATAACGTGAAAATCCCAGTCTTCACAAGCCCTGAGTCCAGTTTAGAGAGCTACCAAGAATTCATTCAGCCACTTTGCCGTGAATAAGGAGCATGAGGTGTGCACTCCCACCCCCACCTACCCTCTGTGAGCCAATCTGCTGTACAGAACACCATCTTGAGGCCAGAGACACCTCTGGAGAGTGTCTTGCCCTGGGGGCCAGTAGCCACTGCACGTCTCCAGCAGTGGGGCTCCATCTTCATGATTCCAAGTCCACACAAGTTGCTGAATGCCACAACCCCAGCTGCAGGGAAACCAACCACCATCACTGCACTTCTAGCCAGAGTAACAGTTTGCCAGTCCTCCCTGGGGCAAACCCACCCTCAGCCAGCCACGCGACTGTGCACCGTTCCCCAAGAGGAAAAGATTCCCAAGCCTCTGAGCAGCCGATGTGCCCCCAGGCCAGTGGAATGACTATGTGCCCATCCCAGGACCTGAGAAACAGCCCCACAGTGCCCCCACCTCCCATAGACATGTTCTTGGCTTACCTGTGCCAAGATAAGAGTCTGACAAACAGCCCTGTAAGCTGCCCCTGCTAGGCACAACCTCTCAGCTGGCTGAGCAGCCTTGCGCTAGCATCACAGACCTGAGAAACTACCCCATGGGCTTCTCCAGCTTACATGCCCCCAGGTCAGCTGAGCAGGTGTATATTCACTTCCCAGGCCTGAAGAATAACCCCATGGCCCATCCCCAGAAGATATGCCCTCAGGACAACTGAGCAGCTGTGAACCCATGTCCCAAGCCAGAGAAACAGCCCCATGGGCCACCTTGATAGGTATGCCCCCCAGGCCAATTGAGCAGCACTGTATTTCATAGGCCCATGTCTCAGGCCTGTGAAACAGCCTTCTGGGCTACCTCCCACAGAATTGCCCCCAGACCAGTCAAGCAGCTGTGCAGCTGTTCCTAGGGCTGAGAAACAGTCCCGTGGGTTGCCCCCAGGAGACATGTCACCAAACCTGCCAAGCAGCTGTGCGACCACATCCCAGGCCCAAGAACCAGTCCTGTGAGCTGCTCTTAGCAAGAACATCCTCAGGCTAGCCAAGCAATTGTATGTTCATTGTCCTGGCTAGAGTAACAGCCCTGTGGCCCCAACACCACCAAGCAAAATCCCAATCTGGCTGATCCATTGTGGGCATACATGCACCCCTAACCTGAGAAACAGCCTGGCAAGCCATGTCAGCAAAGTTGCACCACTATCACCACAAATTATCTCAGTCTAGGCCATGGAGAAACTCACAAGTGTCATCAGTGTAGATTATAGCTGAAGAAACTACATGGAGACTACACTAGTATGTCCCTCTAGAACCGAAGCCAATACACCCCATTAAGTATTTCCCTATGAAATCTTCCATAAAATTGGAAGACGTGACTTTCCTACCAGATGCATAGAAAATCAACAGAGGGACATATCAACCATGAAAAAGTAAAGAAATGTGACCTCAAAGGGAAAGCAGTAATTCTCCAATAACAGACTCCAATCATAAGGAAATATAAGAAATTCCAGAAAAAGAATTTAAACCCTAATAATCTTAAGGAAGCTCAGTGAAATAAAAGAGAATACAAATAGACAAAACAATGAAATCAGAAAAATGATTTGAATGAGAAATTCACCAAAGAAATAAATATCATAAAAAAGAACAAAAAAGAAATTCTAGAGCCAAATAATTCAATGAACGAAAGTTTAAAAACCAATTGAGAGCTTCAACAACAGACTAGACCAAGCAGAATAAAGAATTTCAGAACTTGAAGATAGGTCTTTTCAAATAACACAGGCATACAAAATAAAAAAGAATGAAGAAAACCTACAGGATTTATGGAACGCCATTCATCAAACAAATATTTGGCATTCCAGAAGGAGAAGACAAGGAAAAACATAAGAACAACATATTTAATGAAATGATAACAAAAACCTTTGCAAGACTTGGGAAAGAGATTGATATGCAGTTCCAGGAAGCCCAAAAAAACCCAAATAGATTCAACATAAACAGTTCCTTTATGAGCCAAATTCGAGTCCAATCGTTGAAAGTCAAAGACAAAGAAATAGTTTTAAAAGCAACAAGAAAAAAGTGTCAAGTCACATACTAAAAAATTCCCATTAGACTAACAGTGGATTTCTCAGCAAAAAACTTACAGGCCAGGAGAGAATGAGATGATATTAATATATTCAAAATACTGAAAAAAAAAAAAGCTGCCAGTCAGGAATATTTTACCCAGCAAAGGCATCCTTCAGAAATGACGGAAAAATAAAATTTTTCACAGACAAGGCATAACTAAGGGAATTCACCATCACTAGATTGGCCTTGCAATAAATGCTCAAGAGAGCCTTACATCTGAAAGTGAAAAGATGATAACCACCATAACGAAAACCTGCAAAACTATAAAACTCACTAGTAGAGCTGATAAACAAAGGAGAAGGAGAAACGAATCAAACCTATTGTTACAGAAAACCACCCAACCAAAAATAAATAAATAAATAATCAGAGAGGAAGTAGGGAACAAAGGATATACAAAACAACCAAAAAACAACAAATAAAATGACAGAAATAAGTCCTGTCAACAACAATCTTGAATATAAGCAGATTAAATTCCCCACTTAAAAACTGTAGACTGGCTGAATAGATTTTAAAAAAAGACCCAAATATGTGCTGCCTACAAGAAATTCAACTCACCTATAAAGACACACATAGTCTGAAAGTGAAGAGATGGAAAAAGATATTTCATGCAAATGGAAACCAAAAGCAAGCAGGAGTAGCTATACTTATATCACACAAAACAGACTTCAAATTAAAAGCTATAAAAACAGACAAAGAAGGGTATTATATAATAATTAAAGGATCACTTCAGGAAGAAAATATAACAATTGTAGATACATATGCACTCACCACCAGAACACTTAGATTTATAAAGCAAATATCATTAGATCTTAAGGGAAAGATAGACCCCAATTCAATAATAGTTGAGGATGTCAACTCTCCAATTTTCTCTCAGAAAATCAACAAAGAAACATCAAATTTAAACTGTACCATTGACCAAATGGACCTAACAAACATTTACAAAACATTTCACCCAACAGCTGCAAAATACACCTTTTTTTTCATTAGAACATGGAACATTCTTCAGGATTGATCATATATTAGGACAGGCAGACACATTCTGAGACAAGTCTCAGAAAATTTTTAAAAATCCAAATCATATCAAGTATCTTATCTGGCTACAATGAAATAAAACTAGACATCGATAACAAGAGGAACATTTGAAACTATACAAATACATGGAAACTAAACAACACGCTCCTGAACAACCAAAGAGTAAAGTGAGAAATTAAGAATAAAAATTTAAAATTTCTTGAAACAAATGAAAATAGAAACACAACATACCAAAAGCTATGGGGCTCACAGAAAAAGCAGTATTAAGAGGCAAGTTTGTAGCAATAAAGGCCTATATCAAAAAACTAGAAAGATTTCAAATAACCTAGTAATACACCTCAAGGAACTAGAAAAGCAAGGACAAACCAAACTCAAAATTAATAGAAAGAAATAATAAGGATCAAAGCAGAAATAAACAAAATTGAGAATAACAAAAATAAAAAAATTAAAAAGTTTAATGAAACAAAAAGTTGGCTTTTTGGAAAGATAAACAAAATTGACAAACCATTAGCTAGACTAAGAAAAAAAGAGAGAAGACTCAAATAAATAAAATTAGAAAGAAAATTAGAAATGAAGAAGGAGACATGACAATGGATATTACAGAAAAAGAAAAGATTGTCAGAGGCTGGGCATGGTGGCTCACACCTGTAATCCCAGCACTTTGGGAGGCTGAGGTGGTTGGATCACGAGGTCAGGAGCTCCAGACCAGCCTGGCCAACATAGTGAAGCCCTATCTCTACTAAAAATACAGAAAAGTAGTCAAGCATAGTGGCAGATGCCTGTAATCCCAGCTACCCAGGAGGCTGAGGCAGGAGAATCACTTGAATCCAGGAGGCAGAGGATGCAGTGAGCTGAGATCTTGCCATTGCACTCCAGCCCAAGCAACAGTGCAAGACTCCGTCTCACAAAAAAAAAAAGAAAGAAAGAAAGAAAAGAAAAAAAGGTCATCAGAGACTACAATGAACAACTATATACTAATAAATAAATTTGAAAACCTAGAGAAAAATGGATAAATTCCTGGATACATACAATCTACCAAGATTGAACCAAGAAGAAAGAGAAAACCTGAACAGACTAATAACAAGTAACAAGAATGAATCAATAATAAAAATCTTCCAAAAAAAAAAAAGTTCAGGCCAGGCACGGTGGCTCATGCCTGTAATCCCAGCACTTTGGAAGACTGAGGCAGGCAGATCACAAGGTCAGGAGATCAAGACTAGCCTGACCAACATGGTGAAACCCTGTCTCTACTAAAAATACAAAAATTAGCTGGGTGTGGTGGCACATGCCTGTAATCCCAGCTACTCAGGAGGCTGAGGCAGAAGAATCACTTGAATCTGGGAGATGGAGGTTACAGTGAGCTGAGGTCATACCACTGCACTCCAGCCTGGGCGACAGAATGAGGCTCTGTCTCAAAAAAAAAAAAAAAAAAAAAAAAAAAAAAATTCAGGACCAGATGCCCTCACCACTATATTCTGCCAAACCTTTAAAGAATAATACCAGTTATTCTCAAACCATTTCCAAAAATTGAAGCAGAAAGAATTCTTTCTAACTCATTCTACAAAGCCAGCATAACTTTGGTACCAAAACCAGACAAGAACACAACAAAAATAGAAAACTATAAGCCAATATCCCTGATGAATATAAACATAAAAATCCTCAACAAAATACTAGCAAACTGAATCCAACAACACATCAAAAAGATAAACACATTATGAGCAAGTGAGATTTATCCTAAGAATACAAGGATGGTTTAATATATATAAATCAATAAATATTATACATCATATCCATTGAATGAAGGAGAAAAAATATATCTCAATAGATGCTGAAAAAAATTTGATAAAATTCAATATTCCTTCATGATAAAACTGCTTAATAAATTAGGTACAGAAGAAAAGCATCTCAACATAATAACGGTTATAGATGACAAACCCACAGCTAACACCTTACAGAGTGGAAAAAAGTTGAAAACTTTTCCTCTAAGAACTGGAACAAAGCAAGGTTGTCCATGCATACCACTCTTATTCAACATAGTACTGGAAGTCTTAGTCAGAGCAGTTAGGCAATAGAAAGAAATATAGGGCATCCAAATTGAAAAGACAGAAGTCAAATTGTCCCTGTTTATACATGATATGACCTTATATATAGAAAAACCACAAGACTGATTCTACAAAAAAAACTCTTAGAACTGGTAAACAAATTCAGTAAAGTTGTGGGATACAGAATTAATATACAAAAATCATTTATTTTCAGAAACAACAAACTATCTGGAAAAAAAAAAACAGGAGGGCAATTCCATTTACAATAGCTACCAAAAATAAAATAAAATAAAATAAAATAAAATAAATAAAATAAAATAAAAAAATAAAATAAAATAAAATAAAATACCTAGGAATAAATCTAACCAAGGAGGTTAAAGATCTCTACAAGAAAAACCACAAA
>NW_012119265.1:1600487-1601817 GCF_000951035.1 Colobus angolensis palliatus | reverse complement strand
AAACCCTGTCTCTACTAAAAATACAAAAATTAGTCAGGCGTGGTGGCAGGCGCCTGTAATCCCAGCTACTTGGGAGGCTGAGGAAGGAGAATTGCTTGAACCCCAGAGGCAGAGGTTGCAGTGAGCCGAGACCAAGCCACTGCACCCCAGCCTGGGTGACACAGTGAGACTCTGTCTCAAGAAAAAAAAAAGAAGAAAGAAATAAAGAAAATGTGATATATATACACAATGGAGTACTAGTTAGCCACAAAATGAAATCCTGTCATTCATGGCAATATGGATGGAAGTGGAAAACGTTATGTTAAGTGAAATAAGCCAGAAACAGAAAGGTGTTTAACTTTCATTAACAAAGTTGATCTCATAGAGGTAAAAAGTAGAACAGAAGATACTGGAGACTGGGAAGTGTAGGAGGAAGAGAGGGAGAGGGAGAGGGAGAGACTTATTAAAGGACACAAAATTGCAGCTAGATAGGAAGAATAAATTCTATTGTTCTATATCACTGCAGGGTGACTAAAGTTAACAATAATATATTACAGTTTCAAATAGCTAAAAGGAGGGTGTTAAATGTTCCAATACAAAAATATGATAAATGTTTGAGATAATGGATGCTAATTACCTTGATCTGATCACTGTACATTATATGTATCAAAACATCACTGTGTACCCCCATGAATATTAACAATTGTTACTTGTCAATTTGAAAAATGTGTAAAGAATGCACTAATGTTAAAAAATAGGCTGGGCACAGTGGCTCACGCCTGTAATCCCAGCAATTTAGAAGGCTGAGGCGGGCGGATCAACTGAGGTCAGGAGTTTGAGACCAGCCTGACCAAGACAGAGAAACTCCATCTCTACTAAAGATACAAAAATAAGCTGGGTGTGGTGGTGCACGCCTGTAATCCCAGCTACTCCGGAGGCTGAGTCAGAGGAATCACTTGAACCCAGGAGACAGAGGTTGTGGTAAACCAAGATTACGTCATTGCACTCCCTCCTGGGCAACAAGAGTAAAACTCCATCTCAATAAATAGTAATAATTAAATTAAATTAAATTAAATTAAAAGTAAAAAGAGGTGCAATGGAACAAATATTTAGGGAAAGAGATGCTTTGAGCCCCTAAATCACTCCAGGTGGGTAGCATCCTAATCTTGATTTAAATGTTACTGCTTATAACAGAAGAGCTCATTCTAGCTAGGCATGGTGGCTCATGCCTGTAATCCCAGCACTTTGGGAGGATGAGGTGTGGGGACTCCTTGGGATCAGGAGTTCAATACCAATCTGGGCAACATAGCAAGACCATGTCTTTGGAAAAAACAAAATTTTTTTTTTTTTT